>NC_041387.1:188807747-188833370 GCF_002162155.2 Triticum dicoccoides | reverse complement strand
GGCACGAAGGGAATCCTAAGCTATGAATGCATGCCCCTCCGAACTGAGGTTCACCTAGCAAAGTGCGAAGTAGCTAGCAGCCCCCCTCCCTCGTGTCGGCATGAAGGGAATCCTAAGCTATGAATGCATGCCCTTCCCCCCTCCCAGGTTCACCCTAGCAAAGAACACTACAAAAAAAGACACATCCTGACATTTTGGGCCGAACAAATTTTTTTCAGTCATACTCATGACACTTCTATGACGATAATTCTGACAAAACCCGGTATCATCATAGATGTGGTGGGCTCCTACTTCTATGACAAAAAACCATGACAGAAAATGGCCTTTTTCGTCCTGGGCGGGTCGGAGACGCAGTTGCATGACATTCTTTGGGCCATCCATGACGGAAAAAACCGTGGTAGAAGCGAGGGCGAGGAAAATTTCGGGGAGTTCCCGGTTACGGTGGGTGCTCGGGGGCCGTGCGATGCGTGTTTCTCTCATACCGTACGCGCGTGGGTGCGAGGCGTTGGGCTCTAACTGAACCCAAGCGAGGCGTTGGGCTCTAGCTGAACCCGAGCGATTGCACTAGCTACGTTACTAAACCCGAGTGATTCCTTCGCTACTGCTGCTAACTGAAGCCGATTGATGCTGCCTCTGGATGAACAATGAGCGTTGTTGGGGGTTTGGATGAATAGTTACTGGTGGGGGTGGATGAATAGTACCCTGTGGTGTTGTCTCCGGATGAACAGGACCCCGATTGATCGAGCCGGTTGGGGCTGGATGAACTGGACCCCATGGAGGGCTGGATGAACAGGACGACCCCGTGGAGGGATGGATGAACAGTAGCTGGTGGAGGGCTAGATAAATAGTAGCCCATGGAGGGGTGGTTGAACAGGAGCCCGCGAAGAGGGCTGGTTGAACAGTAGCCAGTGGAGTAGCGTGCGGTGGAGGCTGGATGAACAGGAGCCCGTGGATGAACAATCACAGGTGGAGGCTGGAGGAGGTCGACGGTGGATGAACAGTAGCCTGTGGAGGCTGGAGGAGGTCGACGGTGGACTTGAACAGTATCCCGTGGAGTCCCGTTTTGCGGTATGCCACACCCATCCCGATGAACAGGACCCCCATTTCGACCATAGCGCTCAAACACAAGTCCGTTTCCTCCGTTTTGTGGTACGCCACCCCCCGATCAACAGGACTCCGTTTTGACCGTAGGAGGTCCAACAGAAGTCCGTTTCGTCCGTTTTGCGGTACACCAGACCCCTCCCAATGAATAGGATCCCGTTTCGACCATGGCCAGTCGAACACAAGGCTGTTTCCTTCGTTGTGCGGTACACCAGGCCTCATTTCCATCGGCTGTTCCGTCCAAACCCTCCCGATGAACACGAAGACGCATTTCGTTCCAACCCAGCCGGTTGGCTCCCCATGAACACGACGACAACGTTGTTTCTCCGTTCCGACCTAGCCATGTACACGAGCCCTGGCTGTACGTATGCACGAGTAGGCGTTCGAGACCCTGTCCGTATGTACGTACGTGGTCATATTTACTTTCTTGCACCCTGGCCACTGTACGTATGTGTACATGCTACGTGTGCGCCTCTACTACGACACGTGCGCATCTACATCGACCAGTATGTATGTACACGTTCGCGACCAGAATGACAATGCTACATACGCTTCGACCAGGTGGGTACCGACTATCAGGTACTTCCTTCCGTGCAAAGATGTAGCTGGTGGGTCCCAGCAGTCAGGGGGGCGAATCATTTTCCCCCCCGTAATATGGACGCACTTCCTTGTGTGCGAAGATGTAGCTGGTGGGTCCCAGCAGTCAGGGGGAAATGTTTTTTTCACAAGATACAGTGACCCTTCTGATGGGTCCCTGCTGTCAGCTGGAGGAGTAACTATTTTGCGCGTAATAAGGAGCCAATTCCTTGCGGCTGCCATGGACCCAGCTGTCAGCCTATCAACATAGAGTACTCTTCCGATGGAAGTCGTTCCTTGACCACGTTGACCACGCCGCGTAGAGAGCACCAGGGCGGTGGACGATGGTGAGGCCTAGGAAGGGGACGACGCGGAGCCGGGGAAGACGCTGCAATGGATGCCCACGCGTAGAGGAGTATGAGGGTTTACTGGTTCGGCTGCGGTGTGAGGCTGCCGTCGTCGCAGAATAACAGGGGTGTGGGTGAGTAGAGGGATGGCCTGGCCAGCGGTGGGAGTAGTAGGGGCGGTGAGGCCTCCGCGGCATCACAGCCTGCCACGGGAGGCAGGAGCACGCGGCACGACCGGCGCTGGTTTGGGCGGCTGGAGCGAGAAGACCAGAGGTTGAAGAAGCACTACCGCCGTTGGATGGACATCGTACAGTCACTGGAGCTAGAATCGTTCATATTGACTAAGTTGACAAAGCCCTCCGTCCCTGTCAACTTAGTAGGCCCACAGGTCAGCCTCCCACCAAGGTGGGTCCCAGCTAGCAGGGGGAGTATTCATTTCTTTGTGCGTAATAAGGAGGCACTTCCGTTGGGTCCGAGCTGAGCCGGGGAGAATGTTTTTTCGTGAAATACAGTGGCCCATCCGGTGGGTCCCAGCAGTCAGGGGGAAGGGTTTTTCTCACGAAAGAGGGGGGCCTGTCCGGTGGGTCCCTGATGTCAGATGGAGGAATAATTATTTTCCACGAAATAAGGAGGCACTTCCTTGCGGCTGCCGTGGACCCAGCTGTCAGCCTCTCCATGTACAGTACTCTTCCAATGGAAGTCAGTCATTGACCACATTGACCACACCGTGCTGAGAGGACCATGGTGGTGGACGACGGCTTGGCCTAGGAAGGGGACGACGCGGAGCTGGGGAGGACGCGACAGTGCATGCCCACATGGAGAGGAGTACGAGCGTTCACTGGTTCGGCTGCTGTGTGAGGCTGCCATCGCCACAGAATAACAGGGGGTGTGGGTGATTGGAGGGATGGCCTAGCCAGCGGTGGGAGTAGTAGGGGGCGGTGAGGCCTCCACGGCAGCACAGCCGGCCACAGGAGGCAGGAGCAGGCGGCACAACCGGTGCTGCTTTGGGCGGCTGGAGCAAGAAGACCAGAGGTTGAAGAAACACTACGACCGTTGGATGGACATCGTACGGTCACTGGAGCTAGAATCGTGCATATTGACTAAGTTGACAAAGCCCTCCGTCCCCGTCAACTTAGTAGGCCCACAAGTCAGCCTCCCACTATACTTGGGTCCCAGCTAGCAGGGTGAGTATTCATTTTTTGTGCGTAATAAGGAGGCACTTCCTTGCGTGCGGAGATATAGCTAGTGGGCCCGAGCTGTCAGTGGCGGTAACATTTTTTCGCGAAATACAGAGGCCGTTTCGATGGGTCCTAGATGTCAGGTGGAGGAATCATTATTTTGCGCGTAATAAGGAGGCATTTCCTTGCGTGCGGCCGTGGACCCAGCTGTCAGCCTCTCCACGTATAGTCCACTTCAAATGCATGTCGGTCGTTGACCATGTTGGCCACGCCGCGCCGAGAGCACCAGTGCGGTGGACGACTGTGAGGCCTAGGAAGGGAATGACATGGAGCCAGGGAAGACTCGGTAGTTGTTTCCCACGCGGAGGGGAGTACGACTATACGAGGGTTTACTGGTTCGTCGACCGTCACCGGAGAATAACAACATGTGTGGGTGAGTAGAGGAATGGATAGGCCAGCGATGGGAGTACGATGGGGCGGTGAGGCCTGCGCGGCACCACAGCTGGCCGCGGGGAGGAGGAAGTAGGCAGTCCAGCCAGTGCTTGTTTGAGCGGCTGGAGCAGGAAGAGCAGAGATTGAAGAAGCAGGACGGCCATTGGATGGACATCCAACAGTCACTGCTTGTGCGTCAACCTTTTTTTAGGAAAGCCTCAAATCTGTGGAAAATAGCATACATCCCATCTGCCATTATTTCTAATAATTTACAGCCCATTTGGTAATTCTTAAGTTTTTTTGGAGCCCATATTCTTTTTGTTAGCATTACAGCCCATATTGTGGCCACGGTTAAAAAATTATACGAAATTTTGCATATTTCGGTGCGGTCCGAACTGTTTTTAATATCGAAATTTTGAGTCACATTCAAACTGACTTTAAAAATAAATGTATATCAATATAAAATCCAACAAATTGTCCACGCATAAAAATCAATGCAATTTAAAATCTCAAAATGAAAAAAAGAAATTTGAAACTAATTGCTGGTTTGATGTGTTTTAAAAATGTACAACACATTTCTCATTACTGATAGGCCATTCTCAGCCAGCCAAATGAAGTTCTTCTCGTCTTGAAAGATTCGCAGCCCAACAGGCCTGACAAAGCGACTTACTTCACAAATCACAAAAATACTGGGCTAGCAATTTTCAGAAAGAAAAAAAAATTACTAGGCTGGTCTGTGGTAAACATAAAAGAAAAGGTTGTCTAGATAGGCCAGAGTGCCCCGCACAGCCCAGTTGACACCCTGCTTCCGTATCAAAAACAAATTAGATAAATGCCACTCCAAATGGCGATTCATAAAAATGCCACTGCAATTTCCAAACTTTGAAAAATGCCACTGCAATTTTTGCAAACTTTGAAAAACACCACTGCAATTCGCAAACTTTGGAAAATGCCACTCCAGACTTCGAAAAATGCAACTGGAAATGGCATGAAATGGCATTTTTCAAAGTTCGGAAACTGCAGTCGCATTTCTCGAAAACACCATATTTGGAGTGGCATTTATCAAATTAACCCAAAACAAAAATAACTGGGCGAGCTACTGGGTCCCTGGTGTCAGCCGCTCGTTGTGCAATTCTCTCGTTTATTGACTACATTGACAATGGCATGGGACCCAGATGTCAGAAATCCAGTAGGAGGAGCCATTTTTTATTGGCTTGAAATAAGGAGGCAATTGCTTGCATACTGCCATGACGTTGGCGGGTCCCTGCTGTCATCCTCTCCACATACAATCATCTCTTGATTGTGTACGCGTTAACTAGGTAGGCCCACAAGTCAGCCTCTAAACCTATGGCGGACAAATACAACCCATTTAAAAAAATAGCCCATTCCATAAGTTCAAACGGAAAGTTCAACAGTCAGAGCAAAGTAACAGGTCTGATCCACATATAGAGTACTGAACTTCCACGTTGACAACCATCATAGCCAAGTTAACTATCTACTCCGACTAATACTCTAGTAGCGTACAAGTACTAACTCACTCTTAGCTAACTAGACGATGCCGGTCACCATCTGCGGTACACGCTAAACGCCGACGCCGGTGTCATCCGCCTTGCATCGGACTTGCCAGAGGTGCGATAGGGAATGTTGCTCGCGCGCGTTTGCCCTTTCCATGCTGGTGTTGTCAATCGAAGCTTCGGCTTCTAAGCGGGAAACCCACTTGACAAGCTGGTAGTAAAAATCGGCGTCGCGAACGCGTGCGTGCCCGACAGCCTCCAGGGCTATTTGCCGAGCGCCGGCCTCCATGTAGTCGGCCCAGTTTGCGAGCGCTCTGCTCACGACTCGGAGCATCGGTGTGCTGCTGCTCCATGTCCCGCTGACGGTGCAAATCGGTGATACGCTCCTCCTCCTCCAGGTGGTCGCGCTCCAACAACTCCTACTCCTCCGCTAGGCGGTCACGCTCCAACAAGGCCTTGATCTCCGCATTGCCATCTAAAGACCGATAGAATGCCTCCTCCCTCCGTCTGCCTTTCGATGAAAAACTGAACACTAGTTCCGGCGGTGACCGCCTCCGGCCTCGCCTATGACGGACGGGCGGGGGCATGGCGGATGTGGTGAGAGCAAGGATAAGTGGCGAGCGACGTCGGGGCGGTGGGGGCTTATGAGGATATGGCGAGTTGGTCACGGTGCCACCGGAGAAGGCCAGGGAAAAGTACTTATAGGCAGAAGGTAGCGCGACGGTCATTGGAATTCAATGCATAACCAGGCATGGCTTAGCGCGCCAGCTTGCCGTGGAAAACTAGAGAAACTGAAATTATGATTGTCCCGTCCCGTCCCGTCTGTGCTGGGTCGCACGCCGGCATACGGTCAAAGAAGTGCACTTGAATCATCTCCCTCCTTGTCAATAATGATTCCACGGATTTAAAAGGCCTGCAACAATTAAAGCGCATCTTTTTCGCATCAGTTAGCTGCCTTAATTACGGCCGGCTGCATGCAGGCCCTCAGAATCGCTCGCAGCTAGTACCCGGAGTAGCAGGCAATGAGTCGCAGCCGAGGGCACGCATGTAGCCACTTAAATCGCTGGAATTAATTAGGCTTAAACTTTTACATGAAGTTAATTATTGTCATGCCTTGGTGTTGCTGCTTTGGCTCACGGGACTAATAAACCCGGACAGAGGGAGTACCTTGGTTGGTGAGATTTTTGAATTAGGCCCTGCAAACCGGAAAGGAGGTACTAGTACGTGCGTGATCCTCTATTTATTCGTGTAGGATCGAGTAGGTTGTTTCTTGAATTGTGCCCTGCAAACCGGAAATGAGGTAGTATGTGCATGATCCACTATTTATCCGTGTAGGATCGAGTAGGTCGGATAGTGTACATGTAGGATCAAGTAGGTTGGATGGTGTACGTGTATGATCGCATTAGTTGATGAACGTTAGCTGGGAGATAAGGCATTTGCGAACATTTTTGCTGGCAATTTCTTCAGATTCGCATGACATTTTCTTCCGAGCAGCTTGTCAGTTTCTTCAGAGGTAGGCATTTTTATTCAAAAAACTGCCACTTCGGATCTTGCGTCGCAACTAAAACTGCCAGGAGCGCATTAGTAGGCTAGCTAGTGATCGATCAGTAACATGTAAACACCGAGCGAACAGAAATAAGGAACTGTTAATGCATCTCAATGATTCACAGATCATATACAAATATGTAGCTCCAAAATCAAAGATCAGCCACTTTGGATCTTGCGTCGCAACTAAAACCAACTAGTACGATTCCCATACATAAGATCAACATGTTAATGCATCTCAATGATTCACAGATCATATACAAATATTTAGCTCCAAAAGCAAAGATCTAGAAAAAACATTTGTTCTTCCTACTAACATGGATGCTTCTCTTGGCCAACATTCAGTACAGACTAGAAGACAAATTTGTTTGTGAAGTCTACAATTCCTCTTGCAAATGTAAGTGGTTTCACCAACAGCTGGAACCATGAGAATGAACCACACATGATGGAGGAACATACACTGCAATATGATTTGGTCTTCTCTCAATCACACAGGGAGACTATTTTCGGAATACAAACTTTAACTTAGGCAAAATGATGCCCATTGTATAATCATACCAAAGCAATGAAGCACCTAGTGTTGGCCAATAAATAGTACAGTACTACTTTTCTACAATCCATGAAGTGACTATCCAATCTTTCTGTGTCTATTTTCAAATGGCACTGCATGCAGTGACTATACTATTCTCTTGTGCAGTTCAACCAAAATTGCTGTCACCTTGTTTGTTTGCCAAATAGCAACAGGCAGACATCATTGTCTGCACAAATATCAAGCAGCTAGTAAACATATACCCCACCTTGTATTTTCGGTTTAAACACGTCTCTTCTGCTTAGCATCTGTCATGTTTTGCACTGGATAATTTGATACGGTCATGTTTTGCCCTGGACAATTTCATACTGAATTGATTTGCTGGTTCAGAGCAGAAATATAGCGCCTATTCTTCATCAGACCAAGGATATCCATGTTCGCAGTGATGGAAGAGGTGAAATTGATACAACCAAAATTGAGCATCCAATCATTGAATCCAGTCCTGCACCTCCAATGTAGGTTCACCCTGCCAATAAATTCACATGCAACCACTAGTATTACTATCTAACGATAATACAAAAAGAGTAGCAAGATAGTAACAAACCATGTACCTTCGTAATGAACAACTCATAGTGCCACCAATTGGATACAAAGGTTTGGAAGAAAACATGCTCCTAATGTTGAACCATTTGAAATTTTTGTGCAGTTGCACTAAAATCGAGCATCCCTGTTTGCATAGATATTGAAAGTGTGATTACTATAAAAGTGGCACTAGTTGAAGCATAGACTCACAAATATAAGCATTCCAATTTCTTAATGGGAAAAGGTAGCAAGACTATTTCTAACCACCTGTTTGGAGGAATAAATAAGGCAACATCGGCTGATGTCAAAAAGGCATGCATAGTTTTTTCTGAAAAATTGAGCCATTCCTGAGCTTTCCTCTTCTTTTAAGCATATTTTGTGCAGTTCAACTAAAATAAAATGCCATCACCTCCTTCACAATTCAGTGACGCTGTACAAAAGGAAATGACTTCACATTACATCACGATGTCAGGTATGTAGTGGATAGGCATTAGAGACAAACATACAGACCTCCTCTGATAACATAATGAACATTAATTTTAACAAAGGTGTGACTAGCTTTACCGGAATAATTTGAGTGAACTCTACACCCTCTATTCCTTGATATAAGATGTTTTCGCAGTTCAATTAAAAGTACCCAACCGTCTAGTATTTAGAAAAACAGGTAGTAGTTTTCTTGAGCACATATCTGGGAAAGCTTGCCACACTTTATATATGTCCATACGCTAATGCAACACCATTGGAATAGTACAAATATACACTAATCCAATAGCTAGTGCAACAGTATAGTAGTTATTTTATTACAGGGTACACTATAATGGTTTTACTGAACAGATTTCCATAAGCTATAGCAGTGGAAGATTTCTATAAGAATTAACAATACAAAATGTAAAGGTAACAAGTTTCAGCATTGGTATACTAGTTGTGCAAGAGAATTAAACCAAATACAAAAGTCTGAAGGTAACTAGCATTATTATCTAATGACAGTATTAAAAAATTGCAAACCATGTACCTTGAAGGTAAATATCATTTTGAACTCGAGGGGACCTAAAAATTGCTATCCCAATCTTGATAATTGGTCAAACATAAAAACTTGATTGAACGAATCAAGAGAACAGCCGGAGGAGGAGGTGCCCACTCTTGACCTTTCCTCTTGAAAATGTACAAAAAATTGACTCATCTCATGAAAGTGAGGTATGTAATCTATAAGCATTAACAATGCAAAAATCTGAAGGTAGAAACAAGATTCATCGTTGGTATACTGGCTGTGCAACAGCATTAGAATGCCTTAGCTAAAAAATCTTTAATACATCCACAATCAACAGCTAACCCTGAAATAATCTAGTGACATTAAATGGCATTGCTTAAATTTATCGGTGGCATTAGACTGAGTGTGACATTACTTAAATGTGGCATCACTTTAGCAGTAGCATTGCTTGACTTGACTGCTGGCATTATACTAAAAGCAAAAAGGTGGCAATAAGAGCATGGGAGGCCCATTCGGACAGTGGGCGCACCAGTACGATGTACCTCCACGGATGCATAGAGTGGTGAGGGAGGTATGGTTGCCCAGAGCAACAAATATCCAGGCAGCACATGTGGATTACGTCCCATTTTTGTTCTCCTTAGCCACGTTTTTCCTATGTGAGGACAACAAACCGATCGACCTGGTCATTCTCTATTGTGTTGTCATGCCTTTCTACCCTTCTTCAACCAAGAGACACGAGACTCGTTCCTTAGCTACTTATTTTCCCCTTTTCAACCTAGATGTGGGTTCGATGCTTACTCTCTTGGACAGTACAATCTCCCTTCTCCTTATTCAACCCAGACATGGATTAGTCTGCATGAAGTAGGATTTTCTTTAATGGTGCAAATTAAGGTTTTCGTCTGCGTGACCAGCAGAGTAGAGGATAGCAAGTTGGGAAGATGGTGGAGTGGAAAAAGATCCACATAAAGCGACGTGGCAGATGGGCCAATAGAACAAGGGTATGGTTCAAAAAGAGGTAGCATACCTGAGGTCGGCAGGAAGTGGCTTCGCTTGTGGTCGTCGTCCTCCGCACACACTACGACTGTGAGCTTGGGGACGAAGGCCATCCCGCGCGGGCGCTAGGTCTGAGAGGACAACCTTTTCGATAGTGCGTGACCTCGCTCGCCGATGATGAGTGCGTCAACGCTGCACATCCTTTTCTTCCCTGGCGGATCTGTGACCACCGGTGAGGAGGGAGAGAGAGGCCATCTTTTTTAGATCTCGAGAGAGGGTGATAGTGTGAGAAGCAAGTGGGCAGCCCTTAGCAAGAAAGTGCTGAAGCTCCAGCCTATATATCTTTTTTATACTACTAGTACTAGAGGTGGAGTAGTGGTAGAGTAGTTTATATTTTCTCTACATACAGTACCAGTTAGTCATGCTTCAAAACTGAATGGCACACCATTAAAAAATAAAGTCGAGAAATAATGCGGCACTTCGGGCCAACGCGGCCAGATCGCATTTTGCACGAGAAATTACACACCATTTTTCATTGACATGTGGTCCCGTTCTAGCATGTCAAAGAGACAACGGCGAGTCCTTTTCTACTATTTTGGAATGGACGTGTAGGCCGGGGCGCCTCTTCGTGCACCGTGGCAAACTGGCAACCGTTCACCGACTCTTCGCCTTTCCCTCTCGATTTGGAACTGCTGTCGCACGCTCTTCCTCCCTCTTCCATTTGCCTTCACCCTTCCTTCTGCCATTGTTCGATCGTCTTCTCCATGGAGGGAACAGGCCAGAAACGACCCCGTTATTCTTGCCCCGATCGGAAAGATGACGTGGTGGAGGAACTCATTGATCGGTGTGACGTCATCACCTTGGCTAGCATGGCAGGTTCGTTCAAGACCATGCTCGACTCAACTAATAACATCATTACAAGGAACCCAAGGGTCCAGGAGCGGTTTGATCTCCCCTATCTTCTTTGCCGTGACCCTACTGACTGGCGCGGGGACGACGGAGGCCTCGCCTTGTGCAAATTGATGCCCCTTGATAATGATACATATGATGTTAAGATGCCATCACTTGAGGGTAAGGCTTGGGCATGCGCAAATGGAGATTGGGTTGTTTATATTGGGTACAACTGCGAGTTGGAACTTGTGAATGTGTACACTCGTCATCGGGTTCCACTTCGAAAAATCTCAGCAGACTGCCCAGAGGTTGAGCACACCGGTATTCTATGCACATTCAAATACGATCATGGTGACTGTTCTACAGAAGATAGCAATTTTTTGAGTTCCCAACCACTCTTGGAATTACAAGAACTATGAAGTTGTTGCTATCTTCAACAAGCTTGTTGCCGTCCTTCATGGTTTGACTCGATGGATATTGCTCAAAAATCAGTTTCTATACACGGATGTGTACTGTGATGTAATTCAATACGAGGGTCTTGTGACTGATTCCACCACTCATGGCAATGTTTTTGCATGGGATCCTCGTAGTTTCGGTATGTTTGTATTCCACCATAATTATAATTGTTTCATCCACATGCATGCAGGTTAGCAAGTTTCGCTTTACTAATTAACCTTCTTCTTGTGTTTCCAAGGTCCTGTGAACATTCCACCACCTATACTTGAATTTTTTTATAACCAAGGGGCAGATGACGATGGTGATGATCACGAGCATGAGGACGAGTAGGGCCCATATACTCAGTGGTGCCTGGCAAATTATTCCGATGGATCACCCCTTCTTGTCTGTATACAGCCCACTGCTGATGTTACTACTAAGGAAGCAGGTGTTGTCTCCCATGGTCGCACTCTCCGGACCTATTCCAACACCCCTTGCATGGTATTCGGGATGGATACTAGTGTGCTCGCGTCAACACTTTCTCCCTGGTACAATATTGATAGTCTTGGCGAAAACTCGCTCTTCCTTGGACAAAACTATCCAATGATGGTGAAAGGCGATCCAACTGCTGTTGACACAACGTTACTAGTACCATTTATCAGAAGCAATTGTATCTATACCTCGGACATTTCGGTGGTTCCCTACCCTAGTACTGATATAGTAGGCTGCTTCAGCCTGGATGATCAGTCTTGCGTTGGTCTCGAGATTGACAACAGATGGCCCTTCCCAGAGAATCACTTGTGGTTCAAAGCAAGTGTTTCCAACGCCGTGGATTGGTTGAGTTGAAGTTAATTTCATTGCTTGTTATTTGTTGTGTGATGAAAACTTTATTATTTATAATGTATCCTCGTTGTTGTTGTGGGTTGATGACCTGTTGTATGTAATAAAATGATATGCCTGTGATAAACTTACTAAATTTATGAATGGATTTCGAGTCGCTTCTCTGAGTGGGTGCTGCGGCGAGGCAAAAATATTTTCCAAATACATAATTGTACGTGCATTGCAACAGGTTATCGGATGAGGCCAATCAACAATAGTACACTATTTGTACTAGCTTCACATGCTTCGCGCGTCGGGCGGGTGTTTTTACTGTAGCTGTGAATCCCATCATCCTAGGTCCTCGGATGAGTCCAGTAGAAATTGCATTATGATGTTTGGGTTCAAACTTTCAGAACTGCTGCACTATCTCTACATCTACGTATACGTAATACAACAACTTTCAAACTTGAGACCAGCCACCCACCCTCACAAAGAACACTTTTTAACCTAGCACAAACTCCAAGAAATTTGGCCAAAGTGTGAGGTGGGCCATATGTTAATGTGTTCGCTGTACGTAACCAGCACCTCGAATCCTCGATACTACTACTATATAATACTAGTAGGGTGGTATGGGCCAGAACAAGCATTCACGTCCAGGAGTACGGCACACGCCACCAACAAGACTTCCATCTGACACCATATTTCTTGGAGTCCGTGCTACAGCTATCTCTTCAACCTCGCCGTTTCTCTAACTCAGCCATCACGCGGGGGGCGAGGTGGGGGTTTGCCGATAGTCGGTTTCCTCAACTCCGGTCCCACTTGTAAGGCCAACTCCAACGCACAAACCCAAAAGGACCTCCGTTTTGCCTGGATTCTGTCCGTTTGGGTAGGGCAATGGGGTCGTGTCCGGGCCATTTCTCGGATGCGGTGGCCGTGCGCCGAACGCGCAGATGCATCCCGGCCGCGTATATTTTTCTTTGCAAACACATATCTTTTTTTCATCATTGATTTTTGGTATCACCAAAATTTGACTAGAAAAGCAAGACCAAAGAAAACAAGAACCACAAGAATACATTTTAGAAGATATCCAACTTCCATAACTGCTCCTTTAAGTTGAATTACTGCCTTCTCGATGCATTCATTATTGATTTGCGGAGGCTCGATCTGGCGTGCTTCTTTCTTCTTCTAGTGTAAAGAAGTAGACGTTGCTTCCTCACATCTAGTCTCATGTCTAGCCTCTATTCTATCAACAAGTGCACTAGTCTCATCTCTAGCCTCTATGCTAGCTAAAAGTGCTAGAAACATCTACTAAATTGCACTCTATCAATATATCGATGTACTCTTCTTCCCAATACCAAAACTTGCATCCATTCTACACAATAAAATTTTAAGTTAGCACAACTAGTCTAATCCGAGAGCACAACCGAAGATTTGGTCGAGTTCTTCCTCCTTTTTCTGACACGTGGGACATCCAGCATCCAGGTCGTGTCATGCAAGAAAATAGAGTGGTAGTTGAAGCCATGTGATGTGCATCTTGGGTTAAACTTTAAATAGAATCTTACTACTCTTGAGTAACTCCAAAAGCGACTACCGAAGATCTTTATTGGATTTGTTTTTCATCACCAGCACATTGAGGTGAAAGATGTGCAGGTTCAGTGGGTCCTCTTGCGTTTTCACTGACATGTGAGACCGCATATGATCAAACAGATAATGGGCTCCGCGTGTCTGCTGGTTGGCTGAGAAGAGAGATAGAGGAGGGATGAGCACGGACTCCAAGAAATTTGTTCTACGTAACCAGCACCTCGATATAGTGGGGTGGCATGGGCCATAACTAGCACTCAAGTCTAGCAGTACGGCACACGCCACCCACATGAGTCCCATCTGACACCAATTTTCTTGGAGTCCGTGCTACAACCATCTCTTCTCCCTCCTGTTTTCTCAGCCACCGTGCGATGGGCGGGGTGGGGGTTTGCCGATAGTCGGTTTGCTCAACTACGGTCCCACTTGTAAGTGAAAATGCAACACCGCACACATTTCCCCTTGAGCTGCGTGCCAGACCAACCATGTGGGGGTGCCACGCGAACACGGCAGGCTTTTCCTTTTGAACTTGTAACTTGTAAAATTTGGTTCTGGCGTGGTTCATGCATGGAGTACGTACGAAAATTATGACGTTGATGCGAAAGGTAAGATAATTACTAGTAGTACCATATACTACTACATGGATTTGACGAAAAGATAAAAATACATACGGATCCATCAACGACATCCTCACGCCCTAGTGCGCCGGGTCACCAACCGACGTGTGAGGAGCAGTGGTGTTGGCGGTGAGCTCAACGTGCTTCTGAACAATGCTGTCCAAGATTGCCCTGCGGTCCAAGAAGGCCAATGTCCTATCGTCCTCCTCTTGCATGTAGTAGTCCTTGTGGACGATTTGCGCGTAGACGTGGGTGATTATGTCGATGGTGTCTTGCTGCGCCAGGCGCTGCGCGGTGAGCGCGACCTCGAGGTGGACATTCTCCGGCTCGACGGTGGGCAGTCGCAGGGCCACCAGTGTGTCGAAGAGGTTGTCACCATAGTGGCCATTGAGGGTGGCGGGCATTGCAGAGCCTGGGCGCGTCGGCTGGAGGCGTACGTCAAGGTCGTCCGCAAGCTTCTTGATGACGGTGAACTTGTCGAGGAAGCCGACGAGGACCTTGTCGAACAAGGAGACGAAGCTATCGTCCAAGCGGCCCTGTGATGCCCCCGATTCAATCGTACACTAATCATACACGCAAACGTGTACGATCAAAATCAGGGACTCACGGGAAGATATCACAACACAACTCTAAAACATAAATAAGTCATACAAGCATCATAATACAAGCCAGGGGCCTCGAGGGCTCGAATACAAATGCTCGATCATAGATGAGTCAGCAGAAGCAACAATGTCTGAGTACAGACATAAGTTAAACAAGTTTGCCTTAAGAAGGCTAGCACAAACTGGGATACAGATCGAAAGAGGCGCAGGCCTCCTGCCTGGGATCCTCCTAAACTACTCCTAGTCGTCATCAGCGGCCTGCATGTAATAGGCACCTCCAGTGTAGTAAGAGTCATCGTCGACGGTGGCGTCTAGCTCCGGGGCTCCAACCTCTGGTTGCGACAACCGGGTAAAAGGAAAGGGGAAAAAGAGGGAGAAAAGCAACCGTGAATACTCATCCAAAGTACTCGCAAGCAAGGAGCTACACTACATATGCATGGGTATATGTGTAAAGGGCGATATCGGTGGACTGAACTGCAGAATGCCAGAATAAGAGGGGGATAGCTAGTCCTATCTAAGACTACGCTTCTGGCAGCCTCCGTCTTGCAGCATGTAGCAGAGAGTAGATTGAAGTCCTCCAAGTAGCATCGCATAGCATAATCCTACCCGCCGATCCTCCCCTCGTCGCCCTGTGGAAAGCGATCACCGGGTTGTCTGTGGAACTTGTCTGGGTGTATTTTATTAAGTATCCAGTTCTAGTTGTCATAAGGTCAAGGTACAACTCCGGGTCGTCCTTTTACCGAGGGACACAGCTATTCGAATAGATAAACTTCCCTGCAGGGGTGCACCACATAACCCAACACGCTCGATCCCATTTGGCCGCACACACTTTCCTAGGTCATGCCCGGCCTCGGAAGATCAACACATCGCAGCCCCACCTAGGCACAACACAGAGGTTAGCACGCCGGTCTAAATCCTATGCGCGCAGGGGTCTAGGCCCATCACCCATTGCACACCTGCATGTTGCGAGGGCGGCCGGAAGCAGAACTAGCCCCCTTAATACAAGAGCAGGCTTACTTTCCAATCTGGCGCACGCCGCTCAGTCACTGACGTCACGAAGGCTTCGGCTGATACCACGATGTCGAGTGCCCATATCTCTCCCGCGTAGTTGGTTAGTGTGTATAGGCGAGTGGCCAGACTCAGATCAAATACCAAGATCTCGTTAAGCGTGTTATTTTGAAGTAACCACGGATGCCGACCAGGGCCAGGCCCACCTCTCTCCTAGGTGGTCTCAACCTGCCCTGTCGCTCCGCCACATAGTAACAGTCGGGGGCCGTCGGGAACCCAGGCCCACCTCTACCGAGATGGAGCCACCTGTCCTTTCAGCCCCCACATCAGAATCACTTGCGGGTATTCAACGAGCCAACCCCACTTTAGTCACCATCTATATAGTATATGTATATGTATAGTATATACCCGTGATCACCTCCCGAGTGATCACGGACCGATAGTATAGCAAGGCAGACTGACAAGAATGTAGGGCCAATGATGATAAACTAGCATCCTATACTAAGCATTTAGGATTGCGGGCAAGGTACCAACGACTGTAGCAACAATGACAGGCTATGCAACAGAATAGGAGTAACCGAACAGTAACAAGCTACACTACTCTAATGCAAGCAGTAAAGAGAAGAATAGGTGATATCTGGTGATCAAAGGGGGGGCTTGCCTGGTTGCTCTGGCAAGAAGGAGGGGTCGTCAACTCCGTAGTCGAACTGGGCAGCAGCAGCTTCAGTCTCATAGTCTACCAAAGAGAAGAGGGGGAAGAAACAGTAAATAGAATGCAAACATAAGCATGATGATGCATGACATGACAATGAGCGGTGTTAGGTGTGCCCTAACGCGGTAGTAGGTGATACCGGCGAAAGGGGGAAACATCCGGGAAAGTATCCCCGGTGTTTCGCGTTTTTGGACCGGTGAACCGAAGGGGGAAAGTTGGGTGTTCGCTATGCTTGGGAGGTGTGGCGGACGAACGGGCTATGTATCCAGATTCGTCTCATCGTTCTGAGCAACTTTCATGTAGAAAACATTTTCATCTGACTTACAGTTTATTTTCTATTAATATTTAAAGTTTTAAATCATTTTCTAAATTATTATTACTAGTTTAATTCGAAATCAGCATGACGTCAGCAGTCAACAGAGGTGTTGACTAGGTCAAACTGGCATGTGGGGGTCCGCATGTCATTGACTGATTAGGCTAATCAGAGTTTAATTAAGCTAACTAGTGATTAGATTAATCTAAACATGATTAATTAAGTTAATTAATTCTTTAATTAATATTTAACTATTTTAACTATAATCTATTTATTTATTTATTTCTTTTTTTAATTCCTTTTTTAACGTTCTAGGGGACGGCCCCACATGTCATAGGCCAGGGGGCCATAGCGGGTGTGGGCTAACGGTTGAGTCCGGATGGGCACCCGAGCAGGCGTTGCGGTCAGCGAGAGAAGGGGGCGGGCGCACGGCATGACGTCGGCGAACGCAGAGGCGGGGCTGTGGCGTGAGGGTCGGGCACGGTGAACGGGACAGCGCGGGATCCAGGTTGGCGTGGCGCGGCGGCTCCGACGAGCAGTGGCGAGGGGACGAGGTCCAACAGGGCAACATCAGAAGCGGTTGCAGCAGCTAGGAGCAGGGGGCACGGCGGGGCGTAGTGACCGCGGGCGTGGCCGGACCCCATCGAGGGCGCGGTGGCCGTGGTGATAGAGAGGAAAGGGGAGACGAGGAAGTAGGGGAGGCGAAGGTCGGGGGCCTCACCAACGTTGCAGGGAAGAGGCGGCGAGGCCTGGGGTAGGCCGGCGACGAGGAGATGAGGAGGTCCGGTGGGGAGGTCCGGCGATGGCGAGGCCTTCAGGCGGCAAGGGAGGAGCTTCTGCGTGGCGGCGGCACGAGGACGACGATAGGCAGAGGATCCCCGGGCGCGGGGGCGACAGTGGTGGTGGGGCTCCGGCGCGGCAGGGGGTGGGGATGGTGCGCAGGTGCGACGGCGGCGTCGGGGACCGAGGGCAACGAGCGGCGTCGGGGACTGGTTGCCAGCCCCCGATCCAGATCGGGGGGAAGGCAGAGGGGGGAAAATGGGGCGAGTGGATGGGAGTGGGAGGTTAGGGTTTGTGGGGTGGACCGGGGGGGCGATGTAGGTTGGGCGTGAGTGCGCGCCGGCCTGGTTGGTCCACAGGCCAGCTGGGCCGAGGCCCAGATGGGGGGTGCGTTCCTTCCCTTTTTTGTGTGTGTTTGTTTTTCTTAATTTTTCTTTTACTGTTTTATTTTATTTGTTTCCCTTTATTTTTAATTTTTATAATTATCATCTTAGTTCCTAAAAATAGTATTACTACTTATTCTAATGTCACTATATCTTAGGCAGGCATTTAACTATTGATTTTGGCTGTTGTTCTAATTAATTTGGAGTATCTAAACATTTCATAACAATGTGGTTTTACCACCATAATCATCTATGATTTATTTGCCACAATTTGAACATTTTAGATTTGACAATTGAAAACTTTTATTGTTTGACTTTATTTCAAATTTGAATTTGGATCGGTTCTGAACTAACACGAGATTAACAACGGTAATCGTGGTGACATGGCATCATTACCAGAGGGTTACTGTAGCTTGATTACCCTGGCGTCACAATTGTCCTCCACTACAAGAAATCTCGTCCCGAGATTTAAGCGGTGGAGTAAGGTGGGAAAAGTGCTGGTAGCGAAAAATTAACGAGTCTTCTCGGTCTTGGCTGCCCTTTCGAAGAGGTTGATCCCTTTCGTTGATGTCTTCATTCCTCTGCTTGAAGTCACCATGATCCAGTCGTCATCCTTTCTTCGGGATCTCCTTCGTCCTACGAACACGACCAAGGGGAAAAACTCTGGAAGAATGCATCTCCACAAAGCTGGGCATCTAACGGTGAACTCAATGGGAATTACACAAGGTACCCCACGAGTTATATTTCAGTGAATTCGTTGAGTGCAATATACGATGGTACCAAAGTTTCAAACGGGTAGGCAATCATTCGATGACTAGACAGAAGCTGGAATGGGGGTTTGAACAACGAGAATAACATGGTGTTTGATTCCAGGATGAATAACGGTATAGAATTTAGCTTGTGAATCAGATACGAAGCCGGTGCAAAGGATACATTAGAATCCGTGTTGTAAAGAGGAGTCAAGTTTCGATCTAGTGGACCAGGGGGTTATGGGCCCACCATGTGGGTTGAAAGTACGAAGGGTGGTAACATTTTGCACAGCTGTGACAGGGAGGCATGTCAGAGAAGACACTCCCAGTTATGTTGGCAACAACATCGATACCAAGGGCGAGGGACTAAGAGAACCATTTTCCTGCTCGTTGAATGAGACGGGCCAGTTGCCAAAGTTCTTGTCCATCGGTGGTTACCGAAATGTCATCAACTATAGTAACAGGGTCTTACTGACCGAGTAGTACGCAAAGGTGTTTACATAAGCAGGGAATTATCACTGCTCAGATAATTTGGGTTACAAGAAAGGTTAAACAACACAATGGAAAGAAAAAATGATTATCCGATTAAACAGAACAACGGAAGGAAAATGTGTTTAATCATATATTTCAGGGGTATATCCTTCCCAACGACAAGTAGATCATGATATCCATGATAGGATATAAGTTAGAAGACCCTCTAGTAAGGGAAGAGAAACTTCATGATATCAAATGTTTTTATGGAAAATCAGAGTACCACAGACATGCTTTGAGATAGCACTAACATGGTCCTTATGCAAAGGATGGATTTTGGATACACAAAGGATCCATCAGGAACAACATACAGAATAAGTCTTACAATTTCCTCCAGGAAGAATGCTTATCCTTGCAAAAGAAATTATAATGATAGGTCCTCCAGCCAGGGGTGCTAGGCATGACATCATATTACCGGGTCATCAAAGGACCAACAACATGACTCCTTGAAAGTTGCCCCAACCATTATATCTGACCGAGATTCACATTCGATTGGTGTCATGACACCTCAGTCTCAGGATGTCCGAGAAGAAAAGGTGCGACACAAATCGATGAAATGACATTGCAAGATTCTCTAGAAATGAACTATGGGAGCGGGTTCCTGAAATAATAGTTCATCATTAAATCAATGAGGGGTTGAGAAGGTGGCTGATGGGCTCAGCGACAATTCATCGAGAATTCCAAATGGATGGATTTCCACAATAATGTGAACAAGAAGATGACACTTGTCAATTCAAATGATATAATGTTGTATGCCTGAGGAAAACATACACCATCAATCATTAGTTGAAAGGTGTGCCTGAAATATGACCTTAGGCAGCAAGATCAATGTTAGAGTGACGATTCAATAACCAACAGTCTAAGAACGAACTGTCGATCGTTAACTTCAAAGCAATAGGGTTGCTAGAAGTACAAAACTCAAGCAGCATCGTTAGTATATTGGTATCCCGGTTAAAAATAACACGGGGGCCAAGGAAGAATGGTGATGGTGAAGTATCACTTATATCAAGAATTCTCAAGAGGTGGTGAAATTCTCACAACATCCTTGACAAAAAGGCAGTAATACTTCAAGGTAGATCATAATACGGGCTGGATAGCAAGTTGCATCCATAACATGAACAAGTTTGTGATGAAAGGAAGGTAAGGATGTTGTTGATGGTAACTGAAATTACCAAGGAACGAGGATGGCACTTATCATCAAGAATTCCATTGATATCCTGGAAGGAGTCAAATGTTGATGATGATCACGATAATTTGTTGTTGAGAGGATCCACGAAGAAGCAATTGAACAGCAATTGCATCAAGCAAAAGGACTGATGCAACAAAAGATTATTGGAGCCACAGATACGACACAAACTCAAAATCAAGCTTGTTGTTTTTAAGGCGAAGTTATATGAGGAGGAAGATCGACGTAAGGTTAGCTCAACGTCAAAAATTCTGCTCCGGAAAGAAGGACCAGGTAGCACAGTTAGAATTTAGCACAATAATGATATAGCCGATCAGGCTAAGAATGACTTGAAGGATTATTAAACTCATAAATAACAAAGATTACTTAGAGTTATCGAACCAGAATGCAGAATCGGTTCACTTACCGGTGTTCTTGAGCGACTAACAACTCAGAACTCATGAAAAATTTTTGGAATCAATGAGAAATAGTAGATGATGAAGACTTATAAGATGCAACACAGTTCTTAGATATTCTTGAGGTACCAGAGGGTAATACTCGACGGTAGATCAAGGTAGAGGTTGGACTGGTGTATTGACTTGCAAAAGACAAGTGCTTTAACTTGTCCGAGAAATGGAATCAAAGGAGATCAATCATGGTCGAAACCACGATTGCAAAGGATCAATTCACAGATACCAGATGATATTATATCAACAAATAGTTATTATTACAAGAAGCTTCCATGATAGGATCTACATCGTGTCCATGGGCATGAACACAAAGTTCAAGGTTGACTCCCACTTCTTCAATGTATAAACTCTCATTCACTTCTCGTTTTCGACGAGGTTGTAGTGTTGAATTTTTATCTGGCATAACATCAGTAGATTATGAGCCGTAGTAGTTTACGGGTTCACAAGATTAGAAAAGGCATAGGTTCAACCCATCGGGGCCTCTTAGGAACATATACCACAAACTTCAGAAGTAGATAACACAAGCTCGAACGCAGAGCATGTTCGACAAGGCAGAGGATACAACTTACCAAAGGCAATATGTACCCGCGAAAAGACTCACAAAGTTATTGGATACGAAGGACGTTGTCGGATGAAATCCATGAAGGATCTAGTGGTCCATAAGGGAACTGATGTGAGCATCGGTACTCAACCAGAAGAAGAAAGAATGCAAGGGGATCGGATTATAAAAACAACTGACTAACTCAAAGTTCCATTGCACAAGAATTATGAATTCCTAGTCAAGGGATCAGAAGCAACGCTCTAATTAGGGATGGATAAGTTGAATAGTCTTAGGGGTACATTCGACGACCATCTGATTGGTCGAGAACCAGCTCGAGCTAAAAAATGACGGCTGAGCCGGAAGATAATTCATAAGGATCATTTGATGATTGCGGGCATTCGCAATGTATTGAATCAACGGACTCAAAATGATAAAGACAAAGGATGCCAACGAATATGACTAGATATATGGAATTAACCATATTGCGGGAAGGTAAGAACTTCAGTAGCAATAAGGTGCTGAGGATTTTTAGAAGGTTCAATAGCATTTCGAAGAATTTTTGTGAATTACACGGATTAACTGAGGATGAGCGGATACTCGGTAAGTGTGAGGAATTATTTTCAGGTGTATTCATGAGGAAAAGGAGCTGCAAGGCAGCAGACACAAAGGATCCTCAGAATATCCAAAGTATTTCAGGGTATCTTGTAATAACAAGATCAAATTGGAAATGAAGTTATGGACGACAAGTGTATGAAGCTTTCCATAAGGATTTATCGGTGGTATGGAATTGCAACGATGAAGGGCACAAGGGTCTCGGGGAAACATCAAAGAGTATCTTTAAAATTTTCTGGTGCGACAGGCGATCATCTGGACTGAAGGGGCTCTCCAAGAGAAGTATTTTCGAGAACCTAAAGTTAGTTTTTTTTCAAAATCACTTAACCCACATAGAAGAGAGATTAGATTCCCAGAGCATGGACGAGGAATAAAAGATCCTAATACCACCCGATGGCGACATGGGCACGTAAGGCACACAACCATGTTAGTAAAAGTTTTATAATGTCTAGACTCGACTTCGGCCAAGGAGTGCGGAAAGGGGATTCCTACAGGCAGTCGGCTCTGATACCAACTTGTGACGCCCCCGATTCAATCGTACACTAATCATACACGCAAACGTGTACGATCAAAATCAGGGACTCACGGGAAGATATCACAACACAACTCTAAAACATAAATAAGTCATACAAGCATCATAATACAAGCCAGGGGCCTCGAGGGCTCGAATACAAATGCTCGATCATAGACGAGTCAGCGGAAGCAACAATATCTAAGTACAGACATAAGTTAAACAAGTTTGCCTTAAGAAGGCTAGCACAAACTGGGATACAGATCGAAAGAGGCGCAGGCCTCCTGCCTGGGATCCTCCTAGACTACTCCTGATCATCGTCAGCGGTCTGCATGTAGTAGTAGGCACCTCCAGTGTAGTAAGAGTCGTCGTCGACGGTGGCGTCTAGCTCTGGGGCTCCAACCTCTGGTTGCGACAACCGAGTAAAAGGAAAAGGGAAAATGAGGAAGAAAAGCAACCGTGAGTACTCATCCAAAGTACTCGCAAGCAAGGAGCTACACTACATATGCATGGGTATATGTGTAAAGGGCCATATCGGTGGACTTAACTATAGAACGCCAGAATAAGAGGGGGATAGCTAGTCCTATCGAAGACTATGCTTCTGGCAGCCTCCGTCTTGCAGCATGTAGAAGAGAGTAGATTGAAGTCCTCCAAGTAGCATCGCATAGCATAATCCTACCCGGCGATCCTCCCCTCGTCGCCCTGTGGAAAGCGATCACCGGGTTGTCTGTGGAACTTGTCTGGGTGTATTTTGTTAAGTATCCAGTTCTGGTTGTCATAAGGTCAAGGTACAACTCCGGGTCTTCCTTTTACCCAGGGACACGGCTATTCGAATAGATAAACTTCCCCGCAGGGGTGCACCACATAACCCAACACGCTCGATCCCATTTGGCCACACACACTTTCCTGGGTCATGCCCGGCCTCGGAAGATCAACACGTCGCAGCCCCACCTAGGCACAACAGAGAGGTCAGCACGCCGGTCTAAATCCTATGCGCGCAGGGGTCTGGGTCCATCGCCCATTGCACACCTGCACGCTGCGAGGGCGGCCGGAAGCAGAACTAGCCCCCCTAATACAAGAGCAGGCTTACGTTCCAATCCGGCGCGCGCCGCTCAGTCGCTGACGTAACGAAGGCTTCGGCTGATACCACGACGTCGAGTGCCCATATCTTTCCCGCGTAGTTGGTTAGTGTGTATAGGCCAGTGGCCAGACTCAGATCAAATACCAAGATCTCGTTAAGCGTGTTATTTTGAAGTAACCCCGGACGCCGACCAGGGCCAGGCCTACCTTTCTCCTAGGTGGTCTCAACTTGCCCTGTCGCTCCGCCACATAGTAATAGTCGGGGGCCGTCGGGAACCCAGGCCCACCTCTACCGGGATGGAGTCACCTGTCCTTTCAGCCCCCACATCAAAATCACTTGCGGGTACTCAACGAGCCAACCCGACTTTGTCACCATCTGTACAGTATATGTATATGTACAGTATATACCCGTGATCACCTCCCGAGTGATCACGGCCCGATAGTATAGCAAGGCAGACTGGCAAGAATGTAGGGTCAATGATGATAAACTAGCATCCTATACTAAGCATTTAGGATTGCGGGTAAGGTATCAACGACTGTAGCAACAATGACAGGCTATGCAACAGAATAGGAGTAACCGAACAGTAACAAGCTACACTACTCTAATGCAAGCAGTAAAGAGAAGAATAGGTGATATCTGGTGATCAAAGGGGGGGCTTGCCTGGTTGCTCTGGCAAGAAGGAGGGGTCGTCAACTCCGTAGTCGAACTGGGCAGCAGCAGCGTCGGTCTCGTAGTTTACCGAAGAGAAGAGGGGGAAGAAACAGTAAATACAATGCAAACATAAGCATGACGATGCATGACATGACAATGAGTGGTGTTAGGTGTTCCCTAACATGGTAGTAGGTGATACGGCGAAAGGGGGAAACATCCGGGAAAGTATCCCCGGTGTTTCGCATTTTCGGACAGGTGAACCGAAGGGGGAAAGTTGGGTGTTCACTATGCTAGGGAGGTGTGGCAGACGAACGGGCTATGTATCCGGATTCGTCTCATCGTTTTGAGCAACTTTCATGTAGAAAACATTTTCTTCTGACTTACGGTTTATTTTCTATTAATTTTTAAAGTTTTAAATCATTTTCTAAATTATTATTACTAGTTTAATTCGAAATCAGTATTACTGCATCAGCATGACGTCAGCATGACGTCAGCAGTCAACATGACGTCAGCATGACATCAGCAGTCAACAAAGGTGTTGACTGGGTCAAACTGACATGTGGGGGTCCGCATGTCATTCACTAATTAGGCTAATCAGAGTTAAATTAAGTTAACTAGTGATTAGGTTAATCTAAACAGGATTAATTAAGTTAATTAATTCTTTATTTAATTCTTTAATTAATTAATTTCTTTTTTTAATTCCTTTTTTTAACGTTCTAGGGAACGGCCCCACATGTCATAGGCCACGGGGCCATAGCGGGTGTGGGCTAACGGGTTAACGGGCGAGTCCGGATGGGCACCCGACCGGGCGTTGCGGTCAGCGAGAGAAGGGGGCGGGCGCGCGGCGCGACACCGGCGAACGCAGAGGCGGGGCTGTGGTGTGAGGGTCGGGCGCGGTGAACGGGACATCGCAGGAGCCGGGTTGGCGTGGCGCGGCGGCTCCGACGAGCGGTGGCGAGGGGACGAGGTCCAACAGGGCAACAACAGAAGCAGTTGCAGCAGCTAGGAGCAGGGGGCACGGCGGGGCGTAGTGACCGTGGGCGTGGCCGGACCCCATCGAGGGCGCGGTGGCCGCGGTGATAGAGAGGAAAGGGGGGACGAGGAAGTAGGGGAGGCGAAGGCCGGGGGCCTCACCAACGTTGCAGGGAAAAGGCGGCGAGGCCTGGGGTAGGCCGGCGACGAGGAGATGAGGAGGTACGGTGGGGAGGTCCGGCGACGGCGAGGCCTTCAGGCGGCGAGGGAGGAGCTTCTGCGTGGCGGCGACACGAGGATGGCGATAGGCAGAGGATCCCCGGGCACTGGGGCGACAGCGGTGGTGGGGCTCAGGCGCGGCAGGGGGTGGGGATGGTGCGCAGGTGCGACGGCGGCGTCGGGGACCGAGGGCGACAG
>NC_041387.1:188784537-188807101 GCF_002162155.2 Triticum dicoccoides | reverse complement strand
GGGAACCAGGGGCGAGTGGAGGGGAGTGGGAGGTTAGGGTTTGCGGGGTGGACCGGGGGGGCGATGTAGGTTGGGTGTCGGTGCGCGCCGGCCTGGTTGGTCCACAGGCCAGCTCGGCCGAGGCCCAGATGGGGGGGGGGTGCGTTCCTTCCCTTTTTTGTGTGTGTTTTGTTTTTCTTAATTTTTCTTTTACTGTTTTATTTTATTTGTTTCCCTTTATTTTTAGTTTTTATAATTATCATCTTAGTTCCTAAAAATAGTATTACTACTTATTCTAATGTCACTATATCTTAGGCAGGCATTTAACTATTGATTTTGGCTGTTGTTCTATTTAATTTGGAGTATCTAAACATTTCATAACAATGTGGTTTTACCACCATAATCATCTATGATTTATTTGCCACAATTTGAACATTTTAGATTTGACAATTGAAAACTTTTATTGTTTGACTTTAATTCAAATTTGAATTTGGATCGGTTATGAACTAACACGAGATTAACAACGGCAATC
This sequence comes from Triticum dicoccoides, assembly GCF_002162155.2. Taxonomy (NCBI): domain Eukaryota; kingdom Viridiplantae; phylum Streptophyta; class Magnoliopsida; order Poales; family Poaceae; genus Triticum; species Triticum dicoccoides. The sequence goes on along the minus strand of NC_041387.1, from coordinate 188,806,590 downwards.
GTGGTGACATGGCATCATTACCAGAGGGTTGTTGTAGCTTGATTACCCGGGCGTCACAGGCCCCTCGCCCTGGCGGCCTCAAGCACTACCTGGAGACGTTCCTCGGTGACGGGCCGCAGGCCGGCGTCATGGACCATCTGGCACAGCCGGCTGATGCTTGCACTCATCGCCTCCATGGGTCTAGCTTAGCTTCTAGTCAACTGATCTTGCTTTTGGAGTGATCACTCTTGCCCTTGGTTAGCGTGCGTAGGTGCGTAGGATTTTGTACTAGATTGGACTAGCGGGGAGCCTTTATATGAGAAGTGCAGATTGCGTTGAATTCATGTGCGTGTTAGCCATCTACTCCTTGGCTCTCTACTGCACCTGCCTTTGGGTGTATGACAGGTGGGCCAGCCACCCGTTGGGCCCATGTGTCATGCACCCAAAGGCAGGTGCAGTAAGTCAATGAAGTTGCGTCCCCCTCCGTGCCGGTGCAGTATGGTCATCTCACTGGACCTCTAGTTGGGGGCTTGGGGCCAACCGAGAGAAGTTTGATGTTTACTGGTTTATTGGTCCCCTTTGCATTTTGTGCCAAGTTTTGACCTTTGATTTAACTAATAAAATGTTAATGCACGTAACCAAAAATGTTGTGTAAGTCACCTTACGAAAACCAAATAATCCCAAAACACTTAGGCACGGTACATTAACTCCCTCCTCGTTTCTTATTTCGTGACATATCAACCAAGGAGAGATGTGGGCCGTGCATGCTTTCAATGACTTGAGACTACCAAACATGACATGCAGTGTTTAGTTTATTGCATGTAATCCTATTAATTAGCAAAAAGACATTAAGTTCTCCCGCCGATAGGAATAAAACAATGCACCATGTATTTATTTACAGAGGGAGTAGTACATTTTTTGTGACATGCATTACTAGATATTGCTAGTCAAATACTAAAATCCAGATGGACGTGGTAGTACTCCTAAATCCATACGGTGGTGCTAGTAGTACTAGTAGTAGTACTACCAATGTAGTAGCACTGTACTACCCGTTGGTCAAATTATTACGTGCTGCTCCTCACAGTGAAGTGACAAGACCCTGCGCCGGAGATGACACCTGAGTATAGGCGCCATCTTCGGCATACCATAGTCAGCCTCACCGTCTGCAGTCACTATCATCATGGTTGTAGAGCTAGCCTGCTTACAACTAGCCATGTTCGACATAATTTCCAGTGCGTAGATGCCCATGCATTGCACGGAACACCAAGATTGGGGGTGGACGGCACCGGCAGCGGCCATCACGCCAGATTTTTCCATGGCCTTCTAGATGTGGTGGGGAGGAGATAAGGCTGATTGTGAGAGACAAGGAGTTGTTTGGAAATAGGGAACAAGTGCGGGCATCTTTTTGCAAAACTGGAGAAGTTTGGTTTGTATGCGTCAGATCTAGATCCGACGACTATTGGTGAAAGATGGCAGGCACAACATCATCACCAACTTAGGACCTATTTGATTCGCAGGATTTTGAAAACGCAGGAATAGGACACGACAATATTACAAGTTTCAAACTGATATTACAAAGAGGGAATTACTAGGAAGTTTACGTAAGAACTTTCGTTACTTTAGGTGGATGCAGCATTATCGTACAAACTAAAATCCACCGCCCTGACAAGTCACTAATGGGCAAATAAGTTTTCGAGTCTCTGACCACTTGATGTTTCAAAAACAAATTCAGCTTCTGCGGAGACTTTGTCATTTAGGATTAGACACTTGCAGTGATTAGCACGCCATTCATTGTTGCGCCAGAGAACGCCAATCCTCATTACCTTGAGACACTTGCCTCCAGAACAAAGAACCTGGCCAATTTAATCTCAGATGTGTTGCCTCCGTAGTCGGTCAAATCAATTTCTGTAAGATGCAGATCAAGGCATTCGATGAGATTGTTATAGTGCAGCACATTTTTCACTTTCAAGTCTTTTTTTATCTGCAAAAGAAGAGAACATATTAGAGCAGCTGGCTGTATAAGATTGCCGTGTCATCAAGAGGTACCAATATCATTCGCTCATACAATAGGGTTGGCTGGCTAGTGATATTCTCTCTCTCTCTCTCTCTCTCTCTCTCTCTCTCTCTCTCTCTCTCTCCTCTCATTTACCTAGGATCACGTGAAGAGCTTGGGCATTTGTTGCCTACTACTATGTGGACGATGCCATATTTCGCAAAAGTATGCCACATAATACACATCGACGTCAAATCAAAAGAATTTGGCACCGCTCTCACGATGTGAGAGAGTTGGCACGGCTGTGCACACAGACCCACATGTATAACCAAATCAATCAAACCAACTACACTAGCCTCTCACTCTCCCAAACAAGTGTTTTTTTATTGCCTCAGTCCTCTCTCTCTCTCCCACGCAAGTGTTTTTTCATTGCGTGAGTTAATTTGGCACGGAGCAAAGTAGGTGATCTAGATTGGGGCACTAGGTGAGCAATGGAGGGGCATCAATGCCAAATGCATCACAAGTGAATTTGGCACGTGTTTTTTTCCTACATAGTGGAGGGCCGTTATACCCCACTTTTGTACTATCTCGTATTTAGTATAAAATTTTGACCATAGATTTACCTAAGAAAATGCCAATGCATGTCACTAAAAATTATACCATTTGAAATTATGTTCAAATATGAATCCAACGATATAGTTCTTAGTGACATGCATTAACATTTTGTTAGTTGAATCTATGGTCAAATTTTGATACTACAAAATAGGAAGAGTAAACCAGGACAGAGGTAGTACTTGCTCTTAGGGTAACCATAGAGTTAATAGTCTAAGTTACTTTCCACTATGACCAGCCTAGGCTACTATAGTAGTACAACAAAAAAACGATGCAGGTGATCACGTGAGAAAAAATACTAAAAACATTTCTTTCGGAGAAGAAGATGAGTGCAGTACCTGAACGATTACGGATCCAATAAAGAGTTCGGAGAATTTGGCAGACAAGTACACCAATGCTGTCAATTTCGGCGCGTCAATGACCCTGATTTTTGTTGGACCTTCTAGATCCGATACAAGCAATCCCTCAAGGAAAGACGCATTCTCAATGACCATAACGTGGAGCAACTAGAGTGATCTCTTCCCAATTGATGTCTTGTTGCGGGGCCAGCAAGACACATAAATCCATCAGAGATTCGTCGAGGCGATGTGGAGGCTAATGAACCCGTGGATCTGCTCAAGACGAAGGTACTCGAGCATAGTACAGCTGCAGAGCAGGTGCTCCATAGCCTTCTTCGAGGTGACAACGTCGAAGAGGTCGAGCTGCTTGAGTTGAGGGAGAAGAAGGGCGGGCGCGGCATTAATCTGTGGAAGATAGAAGGAGCTGAAGCTGGCGCGGCGTGGCGCAGCGTTGGCGTGAGGCGGAGCGTGGACCGCGGCACAGAGCGACATCGTCCAACTTCAATGCTGAGCTCCTCGAGCTGATCTAGGGCGGGGGATAAGAACCACTCGTCGAACTTGGCTTGGACCTTGCAGTTAGTATTGAACATGCGGATGTCAAGGCGTCTGGCTGGCCCAGGGTGCGATGAAAGGATCTTGGAGACTACGACCATGCGTTTGCAATCCCCGTCGCAGAGGCAGCTGTCTACGGTGAGGTTGAGGGGGACGCGGTGCCATAGGGGGCGCCACCGCCGGGAGAGCAGGGCAGTCCGCACGGCAGATTTGGTGGGGAGGAGGCCGATGATGATGAGCAGCATGTCGTCGGGGAGGCTGCTGATGAAGTCCAGGCTCGCCGAATGCGGTTTTGGCTCGAGCCGCCTCCGCTTGTTGGCTGCCCCACCGTCCATCTCAACCGGCAGCGACGCCGGTGTGCACGTGTGCTGGTGTGTGTTGTGTGCTAGGTGTGCGCGAGTGCGTCCTTCTATGCATGCTGCAGCGCAGTGGTGAATTGTGCGCAAGTGCGTCCTTCACGCAGAAGAAGTGTGTCCTCAATGCACCCTCAATTTACTAGCGTGCGGGGTGCTACCCCGACTGGTTTCAACTTTGTTTACTTCACCGCGTGTCAGATCGGCCTCTAGTTTACTTATTTTCACCCACTGCCACATGGGCCAGCACACGAAGATACAGAACATGAGCCGACAAGGCAGCATGTGGACTTGTTGACCGGTCAACTAAACAATATACGGAGCTATACGCTGACACAGTGAGCGTATAATCCATCGGTATAGAGAGTTCGAGTGAGAGGGGAGGCCCGTGAGAGATAGCAGAGAGAGAGAGAGAGAAAGCGCTACTCCCTCCATTCGATAATGTAGTTCCAACATTTTTTTTAAGTCAAACTTTTGAAACTTTGACCAAGTTTATAAAGAAATTACTTATATCTACAATACCTAATATAAATGATAGTATGAAGTAAGTACATGTTGTGGTGAATCTAATGATCGTTCCAGATGTAAATGTTTTCCTCCACATATACCTGGTCAAACTTTTCTGAGGTTTGACTTTTCAAAACATCCATATGCTTATGGACGTGAGAGAGTCCCTAACTAGAGAGAGAGAGAGAGAGAGAGAGAGAGAGAAAGAGAGAGTGAAATAGAAAGAGTGAGTGAAAAAAGTGTGTGTGCGTGTGTGAAAGAGACATGTACAACACATGATAAAAGTAGAGAAAAAACGTGTGTGTCTTATGCAAACATATCACACATGCATCTTCGACAATAGAAGCAAGGTGAGGAGATAGTGTGTGGTTGTTTGCAACCGAGAGAGAAATACCCCTAGCACGTGGCCATGAGGGGTCTGACAAACAAGGGAGAGAGGTTGAGAGAGACGTACGTAGAAAATGCAGACATGGGGAGGAGAGAGTGTATGTTTGTCATAGAGAGATCCCCTGGAGATCGTGATGGGACTACATGGGTGGGAGGTCGAGTGACAAGCTGTGTGCGCGATAGAAGATACCCCGAGAGATATCGAGATAGACGTATGGATGGAAGGAGACAATACATGTGTTCCTGATGGCTAGTGAGAGATAATCATACTTAGGGGGGGGGAGTGCTTGCGCCTATGATGGAGTGAGGGATTATGGTACTTAGGGGGGTGCGTGTCACATAGAGAGAGAACAAGGGCGGAGAGTGTTGGATGGGGCTATATGTATAGCGCGAGCGAGACATGTGTATGTGTGAACTAGGGAGATATAAAGTTTGAGAGAGATAGAGGAGCCCCAATAAGGCTGAGTGGTGCGTCAGATAGCTTAGAGGGGGGAAGAGATATTCCATCCGCTCGATAATGCAATGCATGTAAATTTTTTAGAAGTCAAACTTTGGAAACTTTGATCAGGTTACGCAAATGTTATTTATATATACAATACAGAAGATACATCATACGAAACTACATCTCATGGTGAATCTAATGGTATATGTTTTCGTTCTAGATGTAATTGTTTTTCTCCACGTACATGGTCAAACTTTGTGATGTTTGACTTTTCAATAAATCTATATGCTATGGACCGAAGATAGTGCCTAAGTCGAGAGAGATCAAGTGCGTGTGAAGGAGAATGAGTAAGTGTGCAAAAAGAGTATGTGCGTGAAAGAGAAAGTGACAACAAACGATAATTAGAGAGTGTGTGTGTTTTTTCGTTTCTTATGCAAACATATCACGCATGCATCTCCGAGATAGAAAAGCGAGGTGAGGAGATACACGAAGATAGCTAGTGCGTGATTGTTTGCAATGAAGAGAGACACCCCTATAGCACATGTCCAATAGAGGTCTGGCCAACAAGGAACAAAGGTCGAGAGGGACACATGGAGAACATGGACGCATGGAGAGTGAGGGAATTCCGGATTAGGGGGTGTTTGGATAGCCGAACTATCATCATCGGCCGGACTCCAAGACTATGAAGATACAAGATTGAAGACTTCGTCCCGTGTCCGGATGGGACTTTCCTTGGCGTGGAAGGCAAGCTTGGTGATACGGATATGTAGATCTTCTACCATTGTAACCGACTATGTGTAACCCTAGCCCTCTCCGGTGTCTATATAAACCGGATGGCTTTAGTCCATAGGACGAATAACAATCATACCATAGGCTAGCTTCTAGGGTTTAGCCTCCTTGATCTCGTGGTAGATCCACTCTTGTAACACACATCATCAATATTAATCAAGCAGGACGTAGGGTTTTACCTCCATCAAGAGGGCCCCCTACCCGAGATCCACCGGTTTTGACACCGACATTGGTGCTTTCATTGAGAGTTCCTCTGTGTCTTCACCGATAGGCTCGATGGCTTCTTCGATCATCATCAACAACGCAGTCCAGGGTGAGACCTTCCTCCCCGGACAAATCTTCGTATTCGGTGGCTTCGCATTGCGGGCCAATTCGCTTGGCCAACTGGAGCAGATCGAAAGCTACGCCCCTGGCCGTCAGGTCAGATTTGGAAGTTTAAACTTCACGGCTGACATCCGCGGGGACTTGATCCTCGATGGATTCGAGCCACAGCCGAGCGTGCCGCACTGTCACGGCGAGCATGATTTAGCTCTGCAGCCGGACAGTACCCTGGAGGCCGCACTCAAGCCCGCTCCGATCTTCAATTCGGAGCCGGCTGCGCAGATCGAGGATGAATGGCTAGACACCGCCTCGGGGGTTGCAACCTCTACGGTGATAGAGCCGAACACTGACCTTGTCCCTCATGAAGCTCGTGACTCCGAGGTGCCGGACTCCTTGCCGGACTCCGAACCTCCCGCGCCCCCTCCGATCGAATCTGATTGGGCGCCGATCATGGAGTTCACCGCAGCGGACATCTTTCAACACTCACCTTTCAGCGATATCTTGAGTTCGCTAAAGTATCTCTCGTTATCAGGAGAGCCCTGGCCGGACTGCGGTCAGGACGGTTGGGATGCGGACGATGAAGAAATTCAAAGACCACCCACCACCCACTTGGTAGCCACTGTCAACGATCTAACCGACATGCTAGACTACGACTCCGAAGACATCGATGGTATGGACGATGATGCCGGAGACAACCAAGAACCAGCACCCATCCGGCATCGGAAAGCCACCCCAACGCACAACGTATACATGGTGGATACACCAAAAGGAAGCGACAACGAGGAAAAACTAGACGGGGCGAAGGACAACTCCCCCAACAAACAACCAAAACGGCGACGCAAGCGTCGCCCAAAGACCAGCCTCGATAAAAACGGCACCCATACGGACCCGGCCCTAGAGCAGGGCAAAGCAGTGGACGACAAACATGCCACCAAGCAACCATCCGAACTTGATGAACTAGACAAGCAACCCATCCCCGGCGAAGACGATCTCACATCACCAGAGCATACGAACCTTCATAAAAGGCTCGTCGCCACTGCAAGAAGTTTGAAGAAGCAAAAGCGGAAGCTCAAAACAGCGGAGGACGCACTCACAATGAGATGGAGCAAAGTACTCAACACCGCAGATAAATATGGTGCTAGTCACCAGACAAAGAGCTACCCGAAGCGCAAGGTGTTGCCCGAATTTGACGAGGAGGCCTTAGAGCCCCCGCAGTCAAAAAAGAAAGAAGCCGCCTGGCCGGATAGACGACCAGATGACAGGCCAAGAGCAGCAAGGGGCACCGGACATAAGCTGGCACACGATCCTCGGAAAAAGGGTGACCCGGCCAGGTCCATCTATGGGCCAAAAAAGAATACTCCAGGAAGCAACATAACCCGCCGAGCATTTGAAGACAACGGCACACCCAAATACAGGGGCGCCGCACACCCACTATGTTTCACCGACGAGGTACTGGATCATGGATTTCCAGCGGGATTCAAACCCGTAAACATAGAGGCATATGACGGAACAACAGACCCCGGAGTCTGGATTGAGGATTATATCCTACACATACATATGGCCAGAGGAGACGACCTCCATGCCATAAAATACCTACCCCTCAAGCTCAAAGGGCCAGCTCGGCATTGGCTCAAAAGCCTCCCAGAAAATACCATTGGAAGTTGGGAAGAGCTTGAGGATGCGTTTCGAGCAAATTTTCAGGGGACTTATGTCCGCCCTCCGGATGCAGACGATTTAAGTCACATAACTCAACAGCCCGGAGAGTCAGCACGCAAATTCTGGAATAGGTTCCTCACTAAAAAGAACCAAATAGTGGACTGTCTGGACGCTGAAGCCTTAGCAGCCTTCAAACACAACGTCCGAGACGAATGGCTCACCAGACACCTCGGCCAGGAAAAACCAAGAACAATGGCCGCACTAACAAGCCTCATGAGTCGCTTTTGCGCAGGGGAAGACAACTGGCTGGCTAGATGCAGCACCAGCGACCCGAGTACATCCGAAGTCAGGGATGGAAATGGGAAATCACGGCGCAGAAAAGATCAGCGCTGGAATAAGGAAAATGGCCCAAATAGCACGGTGGTCAACGCCGGATTCAAAAGCTCTCGGCCGAATAACAAAACACTACCCCTCAAGGACAACAGTGACAAGCTATCCAACCTAAACAAAATTCTGGATAGGCTATGTCAAATACATGGTACCTCCGGGAAGCCTGCAAACCATACCCATAGAGATTGTTGGGTCTTCAAGCAGTCCGGCCGACTTAACGCCGAACGCAAGGGGCTCGACACACCAAGCGAAAGTGACGAACCCCAAACGCAGCACTCCGGAAAACAGAAGACTTTCCCACTAGAAGTCAAAACAGTGAACTCACTTCATGTGATAACACGAAAACACAGCGCGGCACCTGCCGTATCAGGACACCGTCCGCAGAATGGGGGTAGACCCTACCAAAATTCGCCATAATAGCACTTCCTTCAAAGGAGTGACGCCAGGCCTTTAAGCCAATTATACGGGCTCTGTACCACTAGAGGTTGTGTTCGGTTCATCCGACAACCTCCGTCGCGAAAATCTCACTCTCCATATCGCCCCATTTTACAGTGGCCATCGAGCACTACTAGGACGCAAAGCTTTTGCCCGCTTTAACGCATTACCACATTACACGTCTCTTATACTTACAATGCCCGGTCCACGCGGCATAATCTCATTAAAGAGTAACTCCGAGTGTTCCTCGACCACGGAGAGCGTGGGGCTGCCTTGACAGCCACTCCGACCTTGCAAGTCAAGGCCCCTAAAAACAGGTCATTCAGACCCCGGACACGGCTAGGCGAGTCCGGCGTAAATAAACAAGGGGCTTCCCAGCCGCATACCCCCTTTATAAGGGGCCGCGCGTATAAATGATGAGAGCCAATAAAGCTCAACTTTCTTCATCTTCCAAATTATACTTTATTTTAATACAACTTTTGCACGATATTTCTTAGAAACTAAGTCCTTCTCTTTTATAGATGAAGCACGTGCTACACTCGTCCAGGATACAGCACAACGGAGACATAGGCGCAGACGTGCAGCAGGGACCCGTTGCAAGGATTCTTTTCAGATTAAGACCCTGCGTAAACCTTTCTTACTGTCTCTTGTTGATACACATCCCCCGGTTTCCTACCATAGCCGAGGAGGAGGCTGGCGTTTTGGCATCGGCCGCGTAAGAAGTCCCCGCCTGTACATGGACACTAGGGGCTTAGGGCATTGTTCTGCCTGGTATCATAAAGACCGAACACCTCAGGGAGTGTTCGGCGTCTCGAGTTAGGCCTTATATGCATCAGCTCCGAATCATGTCTTTGGTCAAATGTTGGGTTTGCCCGGCTCCTGTGTTTTGCTGCCTTACGTTCCGTATCATCGGCTAACGCAGCACCAGGAGAACTACTGCGATTGTGCCCCGGTTCGGCCGGGCGAGCACCTCAGTAGCGAAAGCTGAAAACTGACTGTCATGATATAGCGAGAGACTGGTCAACCACTCGATCGACCATTGGAATGTTTAGAATTCCTCTGCTTTGACGAAGGACCGCTTCCCGGTCAGGCACATACGCGCCCCGAGTTCGGAGAAGAGCGGTGCCGCTAGGGGCTATATAGTAGCCCCACATTCGAGCTCCTATGGCTAAGTGAAATTGATAAAGCATTATAGTCCGGTTGCCTAGTTTGCTACTCTATCACCTCCTTAAAAGGACCAAGACATTGGATTAAGTGTGAACAAGCGCTTTTCTTTTTGCAAACACCCCCGCGCCATGTGCGTGGGGGCTGAAGCCAAAGACTGCCATCTTTCAGATTATACATACACATACGGCTGCACAGGAGATAGTTCAATACTTGAATGCACAAGTATAAAAAGCTATTGCATTATAAACATGATCTCAGAAATCATACATGTCATTTAAACATAACATCTTTCGAGCACTGCGACTCTATTAAACGAGCGCCCTGCAGGACTCCCTCAAAATAGTGCTCGGTGGGGAATCGGCTTTCGTCCGAACCTCGGGACACAACAGTGGTGGCATCCATCTCCGCCCAGTATGTCTTAACACGGGCGAGTGCCATCCGTGCACCTTCTATGCATGCCGACCGCTTCATCGCCCCGATATGCGGCACCGCCCCAAGGAACTGCTGCAACAAGCCAAAATAACTATTTGACTTGGGCCTTTCCGGCCACAGATGAGCGACCACATCCGTCATGGCAAGTCCGGACAACCTATTCAGCTCAGCCCACTCAACCAGCCGATCACTCAATGGAAGTGGACGCTCTGGACTATGGAATTGAGACCAGAAAAGCTCTTCCATTTCGTGATCCTTCTGGCTTCAGAAGTGCACGACTGCGTCCGCCACACTCGCCGCCAAATCCAGATAAGGATCCTCCGCACCGCACAACCGGCCCAGCTGAGCATACTTCGGATCAGTGAACTTCCTATGCAGCATAAAGGGCTTTCCAGCCACAATGTCTCTGACCTGACGCAGTTCCTCCTTCATAGCCCACATTGCACTAGCACTACGGGCATCCTTGGCTTCGGCGTCGACCTTCTTCAGGTCCTCTTGCTCCGCTCGGCATTCTCTTTCAAGAACCTCCCGGCGGTCGGTAGCATCTTTTGATTTCGCGGCCATTCCGGCCATCTCCTCCCTGCTTTGGCAGTGAGCAGCCTTCTCGGCTTCTAGCTCTTCCGCTGCCTTCGAGGCAGCCGCTTCCCTTTTTCTAGCTTGCTCCTTGGCCCGAGCAAGCTCTGCTCGAAGCTTAGCAGCAGCACCATCTGCATCAAGCATACAAATCATAAGGAATGGGCGTCAGCTCCCTTACTAGGCAACCGCGGAGCAACCACATACCTTGTGACTCATCAAGTTGTTTATTGACCAGCGAGATGTCCGCATCCGCAACGTCGAGGTTGCCTCTTCAGCTCGGCAACTCCATCAGTCCGGCTGGCCACCGAACGTTCCACCACCTGCACAGGAAAGGCGACAATCTATAACTGAGATTATGATCCTCGGCACGCTGCCGTTTTCGACAGCATACCAAGTCTCAGGGGCTACTATCTATACAGGGCGCACTTCATGTGCAAAACTGTCAAAAGGTATGTCATTTTTTGCGCACCTCAAATCCCGTCAGCAAACTTCCGATGGCCTCACACAACCCGCTTTCGGCGGACGAGATCCTCTCAATCACCATACTCATTAATGTGCGGTGATCTTCTGAGATAGACGCCCTCTTTAGAAAATCTTGCAGCTCCACCGGCCGTACTCCAATGGGTGCCGAACTCTCCGGCCCCGCCGGACTCGGGGAGACCCTCCGTGACGACACCTCAGGGTCGCCCGCCCCGCACGACGGGGCGGCAGATGGAGGCGTTTCGCTCTCCATCATCTCCGGACGAAGGTCTCCCGAAGATGAGCTGTTCTAAGATGGGGTGAGATCCGAACTACAAGGTGGAAACTTCGGTTACCCTTAGAAATTAAGCAGGGGTGTCCACTATTACAAAATTCCCCCTTTTTTACTTACAGCTCGCTGGAGGGCTGATTCCTCCGAGGAGACAGTACGGCCGGAGCTCTTCCCGGCACAGGACCTTCCGGTACAGATTTCTTTCCCCGCTTTGAGGCCTTGGCCTCCGGGTCTTCGGAAGCGGTCCTCTTCTCCCCCTGGAAGGAGGGACTCTCGATTCCTCCCTTACTGAAAGCCTCCTTGGCAGAGATGGTAGTTCCCCTGTGCCCCCCTTCGCCCTCCTCCGAAGGTGCAACCTCCAACATTTTGATTAACACGGGACCCTGTGTGGTCTCAGGGAGGGGGGCCGGACACCGTATCAGTTTTGCTTGCGCTATCCACTCTTGTCCAAGGGATAGCTAGTTAAAAGGCAAACCCATGATAAATAAATGGACAATGTGTCCGGACACAGGGCAACTTACTTGAGTATCCGGATGATTGCAGCTTAGGCTAGCATCCTCGGTCAAGTCCGGATGCATCTCTTGCGATCCGAAGAATAGTTTGTACATCTCCGCGGGTGTCAAACCCATGAAGTGTTGAAGAGCTCGTGGCCCCTCCGGATTAAATTCCCACAGGCGGAGGGGCGACGTTTGCAGGGCAGTAGGCGTCGGATCAGCATAACCTATACCACTACGATTAGATTGATCTCCCTTTCTTGGAGGCCTCGAATCCGGTCCTGCAACAGGGGTACGTCTTTGGACGGCCCCCAGTCACGCCCCCTATTGACCCATGACGTCAGCTGTTGTGGAGAGCCCGAGCGGAAGACGGGCGGCGGCCTCTGCCTGCTGCCCCAGGGAACGGTGATATAGAACCACTCCTGTTGCCAGAGGCCGAGCTCCTCCTAAAAAGAGCCCTCGGGCCATGGAGCATCGGCCCTCTTGCTTATAACCGCCCCGCCGCACTCTGCCTGACGCCCCTCAATCATCTTCGGCTCCACGTTGAAGGTTTTGAGCCACAAGCCGATGTGAGGGGTAGTGCGGAGGAGGGCTTCGCAGACGACAATGAATGATGAGATGTGGAGGATGGACTCCGGAGCCAAGTCATGGAATTCCAGCCCATAGTAAAACATGAGCCCCCTCACGAAGGGATCCGTCGGGAAGCCTAAACCCCGACGGGGGTGAGACACGAACACGACGCTCTCACCAAGCTCGGGAGTCAGAATGACCTGCCCTCGGGCAGGCAGCCTATGCGAAATCTTGTAGGTTAAGTACCTGGCGTCTCTCAGCTTTAGCACGTCCGCTTCCGTGACGGAGGAGGGCATCCACCGGCCTCGTAGGTCGGGGCCGGACATTGTCGAAGATCGAAGGTACCCGAATCTGGAGCCCTGGGTGTTGGAACTCGGGGCGAGGGGCGGATTCGATAGAGGATTGAAGGAAAAGAATGGGCCTTGGTCTCATTATAAAGAGGAAGAATGCCAAGAGCCGTCCCCGTGACCGTTTGGGACCCGCCTTCGATGGAGGGGGCGTGGCAACGGGCACGGTTGGGTTACCCACGTCCGTATTGATGAGAATCCCGGAATAAGGGGAACACGATCTCTGCTTCGACAAGACGTGCCAAGGAAACCGCTTCGCTAAACGCGCTGAGGTGGTACAATAAAAATGATTCTAGTAAAGGCTTGGTAGTGGTGTGATGTCACGCCGCAAAATACGTCAGCAGATTGAACTTGTGTAATATTATTCTCTCTACGGTGGTGCGTGGAATTTATTTTTATAGAGCCGGACACTATCCTGGTGTTCACAATCTTCTATAAATTATTCGGAGGAAGAACCCGCCTTGCAATGCTGAAGACAACATGCGCGCCGGACTCGTCGTCATTGAAGCCTGGTTCAGGGGCTACCGAGGGAGTTCCAGATTAGGGGGTGTCCGAATAGCCGAACAATCATCATCTGCCGGACTCCAAGACTACGAAGATACAAGATTGAAGACTTCGTCCCGTGTCCGGATGGGACTTTCCTTGGCGTGGAAGGCAAGCTTGGCGATACGGATATGTAGATCTCCTACCATTGTAACCGACTCTGTGTAACCCTAGCCCTCTCCGGTGTCTATATAAACCGGATGGCTTTAGTCCATAGGACGAACAACAATCATACCATAGGCTAGCTTCTAGGGTTTAGCCTCCTTGATCTCATGGTAGATCCACTCTTGTAACACACATCATCAATATTAATCAAGCAGGACGTAGGGTTTTACCTCCATCAAGAGGGCCCGAACCTGGGTAAAACATCGTGTCCCTTGTCTCCTGTTACCATCCGCCTAGACGCACAGTTCGGGACCCCCTACCCAAGATCCGCCGGTTTTGACACCGACAGAGAGGGAGAGAGGGTGTGTTTATGATGGAGAGATCCCCTCAATATCGTGAGGGGACTATATGGGTGGGAGATCGAGGGAGGCGCGTGCACGATAGAAAGATGCCCCAAGAGAAATCGAGATAGACCATGCACATGTTTGTGATGGAGACTAAGATTAGCTAGTCATATACATATTGGGGGGACTGCGTGTGCCTACAATTGAGTGAGAGACCATCATACTTGGCTAGCTAGGCATGAGATTGAGTGTGTGTGCGTGTGAGATGGAGAGAGAACGAGGGAGATAGATAGAGTTTTAGATGGGCCTATCGAGTGTGAGTGAGATATGCATGTGTATGTGTGACCCAGGTAGATGGAGAGTTTGAGAGAGAGAGGGAAGAGCTCCGAGATGACAGAGTGGTGCGTGAGAGAGTTACGGGAAACGAGCCAAGGAATTTGTGTGCGTACGATGAGTGCATCCAAGATATCTAGATTGGACTAGAGAATCATACATAGTGTGCGAGAGAGACCTATAGATGGAGTATATATGCATGCGAACTAGAAAGACCCCCCCGCCCACACACACACACAAAGAGAGAGAGAGATGGAGAGAAAGGGAGAGGGACCAACAAGGTTTGTGTGTTGGATGCGTGCGACGGAATTAAAGATTGTCGGCGAGAGAGAGAGAGAGAGAGCAGGAGTCCGGGAGAGCGGAAGGTCGCGTTTTATGCATCAATGACTAATATAAACCATGTTTCGATATAAACTTGCATTCAATATTTAAATTGGAGAACATGTTGTCTGCAATCCACACATGAATGGATATATGCGTATATCAAACAAGTTCATTAATTTGACATTCAACATGTTCATGAAGTACTATAATACTGTACAACATGCTACTCGATTGAGGTGTTCAATTTTGGATTTAGTTCACTATTTTGACCTGGTGAACGAGCTATTTCATTGAATTGAGATACTTCATTTTGGGTTTGATTCCCGTTTTTGAGTGGGTCAACTATTTGTCATATAGTAAATCGCTAGCAACGAGCATGTAAAAACACATTACTCCCGAGCATCATCTCTCCATCTAAAAAAGAAGTGGCAAGCTAATATTTCAAAATTTGATTCGAATCAACTTGGTAAGGTAGACGTGGATGCTCGTTCTCCCAAAATTTGAATGAACCGTTAAAAATCCTCTGCTCGGTGGAATTCGCCCGAGCAAATAAATGGGAGACGCAAAATTACCGGCCTATGTGGGACACGCATCAATTGGCCCGTTGTACATCAAGGGTAGGTTCGTAACTTCATCCAAGCGAACCTTCTCCTTGGCCAAAATGACATGTGCTGAATAATTCATAAACCATGGTCGGCAAAACACGCTCTCCTCGCCCGAAATAGCTCGCACCCACTATTTAAAAACACGCTCTCCTCGCCCGAAATCGCTCGCGGCCACTATAATTCAAAACACGCTCTCCTCGCCCAAAATCGCTCCCGCCCACTATTTGGGGAGAAGCAAAGTTACTCTACTATCCCTGACCCTCAGTACACAGACCCAAGCCAAGAAGCCTAAAGGCAGGGGTAGAACTGTAACTCCCCCCTCCACACACATTTCAGACAAATGCATCTGTAAGACATGGTTCCACTCCCCTCCCAATCCCCCCCATTCATACCTCGTGGACGCCAAATCACCTTCTCTCAGGAAGCTCCCTTCTCCCGAGTCACGAAACCTCAGCCCCTCCTCCATGGCGCCCCCACCGCACCAGTTTTAGAGCCCCCCTCCTCCCTAATCCCGAGATGCTGTCCATTTGCCGTCATGCACTGGGCCGTGTGCCTCTTACTCCGTGCTGCTGGAGGTGCCTCGGCGACGGCCGCGTGAATCATACCGGAGCCGATTCACCCCCGCCATTGTTCACGGCGCCGGAGTGGCTCCATCTTGGGATCCGTTCAGAGTGCCTATGCTGCTTCCTTTAGCCGTAGACCGTCGCGACATCGCTGCTTCCCTGCTGCCGGTCACCACCGCAATCGCGTCGGCCTCACCGACTCGGCAGCTAGAGCTGCCTACTTCACCATGCTACCAGATAGGTCGCACCCTCATCTCAAATGACTTTATTTAGGTATCAGTTGTCTGAATTTTTATTCTGGGCCAATCAATTCCCAATGGGAAGCAGCACCCCTCGAGGCGGCGGATCTCCTAGGCTGCCGGTTGGCTGGTGTCTAACGTAAGGGTGCGGGGCCGCAAGTTCGCCGCGGAAGTAGCACTTAGATGGCTATCTTAGAGTTGCGTGGGTTAAAGGTAGTGCCGCCGCCGGATCTGGATGACGACGAGTCTTTGTGGATTGGCCCGGGGGCGGCGCAACCACGGCAGTGCGGTGGGGCGGGGACCGGTGCTTTCGTCGGGGCCACGGACGGCGGAGGCCGACTGCTCTACCGTTGGTTGCTGGCTCTTCGGGGAAGATTCTGAACAGTGTCAGCCGGGAGGCACAAGACGGCCATCAAGCCATCCGGCGTAGATCGAACAGTACCAAAATAAAATAAAATCGTGTGACCCCAATTTAGTCTTTAGTCAATTGACGTGTGACCACTCTCGTACCTTGCTGTTGATCTCTTAGGGTATTTCTTCAGATCAAAGAGATGTGTCATTCTTAACATTATGCGTTATCTGCATCTTCAGCCACATTGTCTTCCAACTCACTGCAGTTGCTCCAACAAGGGAAGCATACACTAGAAGGGAGCTATAGTCCCCACTCAACAGTTCCCTGCATCGAATGCGCATGGCCGACATGGACAGCCACAACAACTGCAGGGCCATCGACAAGTCAGCACATGATGCTCACTCCCATGGATGGCGGCCAGATAGGTTGTACCCTCATCTTACTTGTGTGCAACATTTATGGCTTTGTTATTCATCTAAGCATGGAAAATAGATTATCACATTTCACTGTATATTCATGCTGATCTCTTACGGGTCTTTTTCAAGAGTTAACGTTGTTCCATAGTTCAGCTAAGATACTTGTTCTTTAGGTAACGCTGTTCCATAGTTATCATCCATCAGCCAATGCTATCCCACAGGCTGGTGATTATAGTATTATACCACTTCTAGTGTTACCTATGTTGTTCTTTAATACTTTTGTGTGCCATCTAGTTAATCTCGAGTACAAACGATACATATTCTGTAGCTTTCATCTGTGTTCTCCCTTTAGTTTTTGAGACCTGTTGCTGTTAGTTAACCCCAGTCCTACTATTTATGTCGTCTCCTACAGGCACTCATTACATAAATCTAACTACTAGTTGTCTTCCATGCATGTCAGATATAATTGCACACACTGATATATCCACAAGAACCTCATGGAGCAATGTAAAGGCCAATAAAATTGATGTCAATGATACCCAATATTATGAAACATGTAAAGACAGTTCTTCAGAAGACTTGCAGAAAGATGATGAATCCTCTTCACCCCACAAGGTCCTTGCTCTAACTTGGCCCGTGATATGGGTACAACATGCATATAATGTCCTGGAGTGTATCTACTCTGTTGTAATGCCATGTGCTTAGCATGCTGATCATGCATGTAAATATGTCATTCCTTCCTGTTTTTCAATACCTATTCCATTCATGATAACATGTTTTCAAATTCAAGTAATGTCATTCTACTCTCTCGCAATGCCATCTGCTTAATTTGGACATCATGCTTCTGAATATCTTATGCATTGTTATTCATCAATATGTACTTCATCTGTCTACCATACCATGTTTTTTACATTGAAGTGTTGTTCTAGTGCTTTGTTGCAATGCCATCTTAGTTTCCCAATCATACACGTGTATGTTGCCTTAGTTTTTTCTGTATGTATTCCGCTAGCATACAGTTTTACATTCAACTAGTGTTTTTTACTATGTTGTCCTGTCGTATCCCTAGCTCTTACACCATACTCCCTCGTCCGGATTACATGTTGCCGAAATGGATAAAAAGGATGTATCTAGAACTGAAATACTCGTAGACCCATCCATTTTTTTCCGGATGGAGGGAATACATGTCAATATGTCATGCCTTTCTATTCTTCGGTACCTATTTCATCTCTCTGTTGTAGCATGTTTTATAATTGAAGCACCATTCTTCTATACAAGGCATGCAAGGGGAAGACGACTATGTTAGAATCTGAAGGGTTACAAACAAGGTCTTTGCAAAGGATCCAAACGCCAGGAGATAATAAACCAACTCCAGTTTTTATAGATACTGCTCCAGCACAGAGAAACCCAACTCCTACTGATAATAAGCAGTTTCCAGTGGCCAAAGAACTAGTCCACTCCAGTCCAGCAAAAATATGTCAACTCCATTCTAAGAAGCGTGTGCGTATCCTTACATCATGAAATTTTATAGCATGCTGATCATATTTTCTACATGTTTATTACCCATCTCTCTTTTAGAAAATAAGCTTAACAGATAGAAGAATTTCTACACTCGTATCGTCTGTGAGGAAAGATTCTTGCAGGAATTCTCTATGATCCAATGCAAGTGTAAGTACCTGTTGTATATCACTATATTTTTACATCAGCATGTATATTGTTAATCAACGTGAATCCAACCTTTATCTGATCTAAATTTAGTTGTAGCGAAATGTAAGATGAAAGGCCACAATGTTGATTTTTGTAAGGAAAACTGCCTGGTAGTTTTGCATCCTGAGTTGCATGAGTGTACTATCTCATATCAGTGGGTTTGAATACTTTGGTTCTGTAGTGGGTTTTCAGTGTTTCTTTACTGTGTTGTCCTATCGTATCCCTAGCTCTTACATCATACTCCCTCCTTCCGGATTACATGTCGCAGAAATGGATAAAACTGGA
This sequence comes from Triticum dicoccoides, assembly GCF_002162155.2. Lineage (NCBI taxonomy): Eukaryota > Viridiplantae > Streptophyta > Magnoliopsida > Poales > Poaceae > Triticum > Triticum dicoccoides. The sequence continues at coordinate 188,787,686 of NC_041387.1, read as the reverse complement.
TGTATCTAGAATTGAAATACGCATAGACCCATCCATTTATTTCCGGATGGAGGGAATACATGTCAATATGGCATGCCTTTCTATTCTTCAGTGCCTATTCCATCTCTGATGTAGCATGTTTTATAATTGAAGCACCATTCTTCTATATAAGGCATGCAAGGGGAAGATAGCTATGTTAGAATCTGAAGAGTCACAAACCAGGTCTTTGCAAAAGATAAAAATGCCAGGAGATAATAAACCAACTCCATTTTTCATAGATACTGCTCTAGCACAGAGAAACCCAACTCCCACTGATAATAAGCAGATTCCAGTGGCCAAAGAACTAGTCCGCTCCAGTCCAGCAAAAGATTGTCAACTCCATTCTAAGAAGCATGTGCATATCCTCGCAACATGAAATTTTATAGCATGCTGATCATATTTTCTACATGTTTCTTACCCATCTCTCTTTTAGAAAATAAGGTTAAATGATAGAAGACTTCCTACATTGGGATTGTATTCGAGGAAAATATCTTGTGGGAATTCTCTGTGCTCGAATGCTAATGTAAGTACCTATTGTATATCACTATATTTTTACATCAGCATGTATTTTGTTAATTGGCGTGAATCCAACATTTATCTGATCTAAAATTAGTTGTAGCAAAATGTTAAAGGCGCCAATGTTGATTTTTGTAAAGAAAACTGCATGGTAGTTTTGCATACTAAGCTGCATGAGTGTACTATCTCATATCATGCACATTACTGAATTGTAGTGCTGCTCTGGTTGCCCATTCATTCATTGTGTCAATCTTGCTTTCGCATTACCTTACCTGGCTAATGATAGTTGTGCCATATTGTGTTAATTTGGTGTAGGCTAGTTGCCTAAACGTTCATTGTGTCAATGTTGCTTTCCTATTATTTGACTTGGCCAATGATAGCAATGCTAGTGTGTTAATTTGGTGCAGGCTGCTGAAGATAAGAAGACAAACTCTGAAAACAGCAAGGCAGCCCCATTGTTTCTTTCCAATAAATCTAGGCCATGTAATATGGCAATAACTCATGATTAATCTATTTGGTTTCCCTCCTAATTTACGTTATGATGTAGTGGTCGAGACACTCTCCACTATCAATAATACAAGCCTGCCAAAATCGCCATCTGAATCTATTGACTATCCTCTGTCTTGAATGCAACGGAAAAAATATATGTTTGTGAACCAACTAATGACTGAAGAAATGATGGAAATGGTGGAGGAATCAGATGTGCAGATTCGTGCGCAATAACAACTGATCAATGTTTTTAGAGGCAGTGTAGAAAAGCATCAAGAACTAGCCCGCATGCTTATGCGCGTCATCTGTGCTGAGGTTGTAGATTGTGACGTTGCAGATCGTTAGGTTCTATTCGTTTATTTGCACTGGCATCAATCTTTGATTGCCCAGTGGATATAATTTCCTGTAATATATGCTGGATGTGCAATGTTTTTCCCTGTATGACGTACCTTTGCTTGATCGGTTTTGGTCCTGTGCATAATTGCTCGTCGTAATGGGCTCAAATTATCTAATTTGGCGTAAAGGCATGTACGAACTTTAGTGGGCCCATTAAGTTAAGGGGCCGTTACCAGGCCGAAAGTTAATGGTCGGCCCTCTTACCTCCCGGGTCGTTAACAGGCCGACATCAAAGTGGGCAACAGGTGGGCCCATTTGATTTCACGGGTCGTTAACATGTTGTTACTAAGTTCGGGCTACATATGGCCCAACTATATTGTGGGCCTTTAGCAGGCCGAAAGAGACATCGGGCTTGTAGTGGACCATGAAGAGCATGGGCCGCTAAGAGGCCGAAAGTTAGGTCGTATTGTAAATGGCCCAACTATGTTGTGGGCCTTTAGCAGGCCGAACGAGAAACCGGGCTGGTATTGGACCATGAAGGGCATGGGCCGTTAAAAGGCCAAAACTCAGGTCCGAGTACAAATGGCCTGACTCATTTATGGGCCGTTAACAGGCTGAAAGGCACACAACGCCGAGAATTGGCCCAACACTTAAATGGGTTGCTAAAAGGCCAAAACTCATGTCCGACTACAAATGGCCCAACTGATTTATGGGCCGTCAATAGGCTGAAAGACACACCGGGCCAAAAATTAGCCCAACACTTAAATGGGTCGCTAAAAGGCCAAAACTCAGGTCCGACCACAAATGGCCCAACTGATTTATTGGCCGTCAAGAGGCTGAAATACACACCAGGCTGGGAATTAGCCCAACATTTAATGGGTCGCTAAAAGGCCAAAAGATGTACATCCTGAAAATTAGCCCATCCCTTGAATGGGCCGTTAACAGGCCAAAATCTCATCTGGCCGATATTGAGCCCAAATATATAGCGGGCTGTTAACGGGATCGAACTGACGATGGGATGCAATGGTGTCAAATCTTTAACAGGCCATTGACGGGCTGAATTGGCACATCTCGTATGGGCCGTGGGCTTAAATGGACCTCACACAAGTAGGCCTTATATGGGCTGGCCCGCTAATTTTTACTGGGTCAGACTTTTTCATCGGAATGGGCCACTGTTGGGCCGTGCCACGTGTTGACCTATCATAGGCGCCTCCTATCCAGTTAGTGGATGACATCTGTCCCAACGGTGAGGCAACACGTGTATCCTCTGGCCAATGATGATTTTACACGTGGTAAATCCCCATTGGTCTAGGCTTTTAACGGGTTATCGGATCCAAAACCGGACCCGTTAGCTTAATGACGTTCCGTTACGGTGGATGCCACGTGTCGGTCACCCTTGATGAAAGCACTTCTCTGATGCGCGATTTATCGTCATGGAAGTGGACACTTCCGTAATGATAATTTTGGTAATGTCATGGAACAATTCTACGACAGCACAAGTATGACTATCTTGATTTTGTCATAAAATCTTCATGGATATACATGCATGACAGAAAACGTGACCTACTATGACAAACACATATCATCATGGAAGTGTATTTTTTTGTAGTGAAAGTAGCTAGCAGCCCCCCCTCCCTCGTGTCGGCACGAAGGGAATCCTAAGCTATGAATGCATTCCTCCCCCCCAACCGAGGTTCACCTAGCAAAGTGCGAAGTAGCTAGAAGCCCCCCCCCTCGTGTCGACACGAAGGGAATCCTAAGCTATGAATGCATGCCCCCTCCCCCCAACC
>NC_041387.1:188777487-188784378 GCF_002162155.2 Triticum dicoccoides | reverse complement strand
AAAGGGAATCCTAAGCTATGAATGCATGCCCCCCAACCGAGGTTCACCTAGCAAAGTGTGAAGTAGCAACCCCCCCCCAGCCACACACACACTTTCAGTCGGCAGGCCAGAGAGGCATATCTCACCAAGATGGATCGTAAAACAGACCAAGAATAATCCACCTTGGTCGTACAACATCTCTCTTGTTGTTGGTCAAAGTGATGGTCGTCCATGCGACCCTGGAGATGGGCTAGCTCGCCAATAATCATGCAAGTAGCTAGTCCCCGAAGACAACCACTGCATTCATGCGGCCCAAACATATGTATGGAGAGGTGTGTTTCTGAGTAACAATGGAACAACTTTGATGTGGCACCGTGATTTCGAACTAGAAATCCCCACACTGAGTGAGGGTTAGGTTGACGATGCATATGTATGTTACACCACACTTCAAGCCAATGACGGGGATTCATGCATGCATGCGTGCATAGTATATGTGCTCAAACTTAAGGTCTGAATCTCACCATGACCTATACTATGATAGCACAAACCAAATGAAGAATCCGCCATGGTAACCTATCTTGTTGTTGGTCAAGGTGATCATGGATGTCCATGCGGGCCCACGAATATATAGGCTTGACACCGATAACCACGCGAGGGAGTGTACCATTCAAAGGCAACCACTACATGCATATGTATGGAGGTGATGCGTGCATGCATGTTTGAATAGACAACATTGATGTGGCGCGTGCGTCAAAAATCGTACACTAGCTCCCCACACAGAGCGAGATCGGTTGATGATGTGTCATTGTACTAGCTAGTTCAACTCGATGGGACGGATTCATGCGCACACATGCATGTGTGTGTGTGCTCAAACTGTATCATGCATGTCATCCCAGAGCAAAAATAATAATCCCCTCCTAAGTCAAATTAACCTCTCTTGTTGTCAGGCAAAAAGTAGTGATGGACCAAGCGGGCCAACAGATGGAAAGCACCGATATCGCTGATAACTGCTTAAGTGGGTGCGAGAGGACAACCATTACCACTTTGCATGTTGTCCAAACATATATATGTTGAATACCGAAAATGCACAACTTTGATTTGCCACATGCCTCAAAAACCGTAAAGCATGCACCCACATAGAGCGAGGTTCATATCAAGCGTACTACATATGATGGTCCCCTTCCCCCCTCTTCACCGCATACTATATGCTCCTGCTGTAATATGTGTACAACCCAAAAGAATCCTCATCGATGGTGAAATTAATTAACCTCTCCCGATGTAGGTCAAAGTGATGCATGCATGCATCGACGATGGCCTCGTGGGCCCATAGATGGAAGCGTCACATATGAGTGTCCTAGCTAGGATATGCATGTGGCCCAAAAAGGTGTTGTGTGATGTTTGAATAACCAATTTCATAATTTTGATGTGGCACGTGCCTCGGAAACCAAAAAGTCCTGAAACTAAGTGAGGTGTACTTGTTCACAGACGCGTATGTATAATATATGCTAGTCCCCTCCCACCTCTTTGACGCGTACTATATACCACCATAACACAAACAAAAAAGATTCTACCTTGCTGGTCAAATTAACCTCACTATCGGTTGTTCGTCAAAGTGATGGAAGACGACCTCGCGGGCCCACAGAAAGCATCACATGCGAGTATCGAGTGTCGTGTAGGACAACCATCGACTGCATGTGGCCAAAACATTTATGTATGAAAGAGTTGTGTAATGTTTTAAATAACGATTTCACGACTCTGACGTGGCACCAGCCTGCTTAACAAAACGGAAAACCCACACGGTGGCTCACAACTCGTAGTGTACTGCGAGCCACCCGCCACCCCCAAACGCACACACCCACACACACACACCGCGAATCCACTGCAACTATGATGCATGTTAAATTAATTAATATGCGATGAACATACACGCTACCAAAGGAGGGACATTTTAATTTCAAAAAAATCACAGAGATCATTAAGAAATTTTAGTACATTGATTGATTGATTTCCTACGGGTATAATGTGCAAAAATCAAATTTGAGCTACATGCACACGTGGCAGTGCAACTAAATGGATTGCAAAAACACATGTGTCTCACTAGGTGTTACTCCCCGTGCAACAAATTTCAAACATTGAGAATTGATTTTTAAATTCTAGTACATCCAAAACTTATTTGAAGTTCATGAAACTTATCGTGTTGTCATATGGACACCAATACAAAGTGGCATTGTACCTTTTTTGTCAAATTTGAGACTAGTTTTGATGTAATCTTTATCTAATTATAGACAGGAGATTATTAATAATTGGGAACCAATATCCCAAACGGATTATTTATTTGAACCATGAGCGTTAGACCAACAATGGATACGTGCCATGCTTCAGTTAAGCAATAAAGCGGCAGCATTAATCATCCAAATAGAAAAACAATATACGTGTCGCCGCATGACCCGTGTGCCGTGCGAGCAAGCGTGATTTGATGAGACGCATGCGAGCAGTCCGCCGCGCAGGCAGACGGGGAAGCGTGCGTGCAGGTGTGTGAATTGACGGAGGCGTGCTCGCTGTGTAGTGTCATCGGGAGGTGTGCGAGTAGCTGTGTGAAACTTTGATAGGCATGCCAGCACTCCGGTGTACAGGCTTACCTGGAGGTGAGCCATCGGTTTGACCACCACCCGCCTCTCTCCCACAACTCCCACTACTCCATATTAATGGTGGGCCCGAGAGGCCACACCCCCCATCCTTGCTACACACACAATCCTCTCTCTCCACTTGCATCCTCCACACCGCTCTCTGTCCTCAAAGCCATCAGTGTATCAGGATGCCGCCGAAGCGCCCCATCGGAGGGAGTGGCAACGCCGGGGCTGCTAAAGCACCGGAGCACGGCATGGAGATGGAGACATAGGTTGCCATCACCACCGGCAAGCTATCGCTGCACCCTAACGTCGTCGACGGCGTCGAGCTTCCACAGCCGGAGGCGGAGTTCCACACCGACCCAACAACCAGTCCGGCGACGACTCTGATGACCACTCCGACAACGACTCCGATGACGACGGACAGCTGGTTAGTCATCTATACCCATTTATGTGTCAAATAGATCATGTGGTTTCTCTGGTTACTCCTGCCTCCCCCTTTTTGGAACAGAAATCCTATGGTTATGTTCTCCCAATCCATGAAATCTGAGTAAGTTTCGTTAGATCCGTGTAGTGTATTGATTGTTTGAATGGTACAGGTGATAAGTGATTAGTTGTTTCATCTGTGCAAATGATTTCTGCTAGTAATCCGACTAGGGTTAGTGTTCCTGCTAATAATTCCTAGCCAGGGCTTAACAATTGATTTTGAATGACCTAAATATGTTTGTGCCATTATTTTCTTCGAGATTGGTCTATACATAGACGAGTGTTCTTAAAAATCGAACCATAATCTCTGGACATGTATAAATAAATAGCCATAAATTCCTAATCCTACTTCACGGCATGTAATCATTGATTTGATGCCAAATTTGTCTTACTATTTGTATAGGTGTTGTCTGATGATGTGGACAACGAGGATGAAGATGGCCAGAGGAGGTACAAGAGGCAAATCATGAGGGAGCTTTATGCGGGAATGCATAACAGGCGTATTAGGACCTGGAACGGCAGCTATCGATGCCCATTTTGCAACCACAAGCTTCATGATGCGTATCTAAGTGTTGGCGCATGCAAGAGGACGGGCCGTTGGCTCCTTCAAGCAGAAGTATTCTCGCAGGGTGGCGCACGGCGCGTACGCCGAGTACCTGGAGAAGCTTCAGGATTGTGCCGGCATGTGAGATGAGATGTGGGATGGATCGAACTATGTACGCTTGAGTATGCTTAATGACGGTTGAACTATGTACTTATGGTTGAACTATGCTTACGTACGTGTACGCTTATTATCTATGTCTGAGTATGTTAACTATTTCATCAAAATTTGGTAAAAATTACAAAGGGGGACCAATAAACCAGGATGGAGGTAGTACGTCAATCACACACGGTTCCCAAAATTGGAACCGTGTGCAATGACTTTCATTTTGCCTGCTGCATCAATTACACACGGTTCGCTCTAGCAAACCGTTTCCCCCAAAATTCTTTGTGGGACAGAAAACCCTCACCACCCAATTCAAAAAAGAAAAAAGAAAACCCTCACCATCCCCACGTCACCAAAACCTTCACCCCGCCCGCCAACCCCTCGTCCCTTCCGGTACGTTCCCCATACACACCTGCACAAGCTCCTCCGTGTCTATGCCATGGCACCACCTATCGCGGCGATAAACACTTAGCTCGATGCATGGCGCCGCTGCAAGGCTGCCGGCAAAGCCCAACGCATTTCGCCACTTCCACTTGCCGCCGCCTATGGCCATTGACTTTCTCGACGCTGCTCGCGGTTGACCTAGCTCCGCTCGGTTGGGGTATCTGCCGTACTAAGGGTTCTTTCTCATGGACAACAAGGTAACTAATTTAACGAGATAGTATCTCATCTCTTATCCCAGTTCATTTGCCTCCTTTAATCACCCGACGAAAATCGCTGTGAATTCATTTTTATTCGAGCTGATTTGAGGGTTTTCTTTCATTCATAGAATGTACAGTGCGCTGACACTTCAGGACTTTGTGACCGCCGCCAGATATTCAACCTCACCGTATGAGATAACTTGAGGACGCACGCTGTATGTTCAATCTCACTCTAAATCAGTTGGCATGGCCTACTTTCCAGAACATATTCTAAATATTGCTACATTTGGATAAAAGGTGCCACATGCACCATATACGTCAAAGGGGATTTTCCCCCTCTTCTTTCTATATTAGGCAAATTAATGATGTATTATTCTTTCAATTACTCTCATATTTCCATGACATCATGTTTACCCTATCTGTTTAGTTATCGACTTTTGTTCTCGATTTCAACTGATGTATAGTTCTATCAATTTGGGACAATATTTGCATGTTACCATATTTTCGTTAGCAATCCTACCATTTTCTGCAGAACATCCCTTGCTATGCAACAGATTATGTAGTGCACAATTTTTTCCTTTACATAGATCAAGGCTCCACGGATGTCATACTGCACACAAACCATGGATTTACAATCGTTGCTACTGTAAGACTTGATGAACGTGGTGGCTCCTATTTTGGCACTGGCTTTTGGAAAGAGATTGCAAAGTTTTATGTACTGAAAGCTGGCACTAAAATTGCACTGCACATAAAAGGGCCTGGTCATGAGACATATGCTAACTTCCCCAACAAAATCATCCGTCCTGACTTTGTTCGAAGTAAGTTTTCTTTTCAACTATCTGCATGTTGACTTAACCATCAATGTCCAATGAATTGTGTAGTATTTAAGCAACCAATTGTTATTCCCTTTTCTTACTATATTCCTACCTAATAACTTCTAGTTACCAATACACTTTTCTATTGCCCTGTTTTAACTAAGGGACAATTCCATTTCTCCCCCTAACTTGAGCCACCACCTGGCATTTGCCCCTAATTTTTTGATATGCTCAAAAATACCCCTCTGCCATCAAGTCACCTTACAGAAATTCCCTTCTGTGCCGTTATCGTCCTGACAAAGGGGTTTGACAGTCTGGTGAATAGTAACATGGTGAATACTAAATTTGGAAAAAGTAGCAAAAAAATCAAAAAAATCAAAAAAATCTGGAATTTTGTGGGATCACACATATTCAAGGGAGCAAGGTGCGTGCAAATTTCTGTGCTATTTGGACATTCCAGCAGCTCATGTCAAAGGAAAAACTGTAAATATGTATGCTATGAACAGTAAATTCAAAAAAATAGCAAGGAAATTCAAAAAAAATTGAAATTTTTTGGCATCAAAGAGGCTGGGGTGCACAAGGTGCGTGATTTTTTATGGTTCACCATTGTATGAGCTCGTGGAGAAAAAAAATTGGCGCAGAAAAAACTTTGAAAAAATGCACTATTTGTTTTTTTGCTAGAGCTCCTCGCATGTCATTTGATCACAAAAATTTGCAAGCGCCTTGCACACCCAAGCCTCTTTGATGCCAAAAAATTTCAGATTTTTAAAAATTTTCTTGCTATTTTTTTGAATTTACTGTTCACAACGTATAGATTTACAATTTTTCCTTTGCCACGAGTTCGTGGAATGTCCAAACAGCGCCAAAATTTGCACGCACCTTGCACCCTTGAGTATATTCGATCCCACAAAATTTCAGATTTTTTTGATTTTCTTTTGCTATTTTTTCTGAATTTACTGTTCACCATGTTACTATTCACCAGATGGTCAAAGCCCTTTGAACGGATGGCAAGGGCATTTCTATAAGGTGACTTGACGGTAGAGGGGTATTTTTGAGCATACCTGAAAATTAGGGGCAAATGCCAGGTGGTGGCTCAAGTTAGGGGGAGAAATGGAATTGTCCCTTTAACTAAATATTCCCTATACTCTCATTTCTATCAGAAAGTGCCGCTGACAAGGAGACTCCAGATGTGGAGAACGGGGATGCCAACAAGTGGAGGCGGGGCAAGCTAGAACCGCAAGCGACTCCAGCAGGCCTAGACTTCATCAGCAGCCTCCTCGATGTTATGTTGGGAGCCATCATCTCCCTCCTCCCAATCAAATATGGGGCGTGGACAACTGTCCTTTGCCGGCGGTGGCGCCCCCTGTGGAACTCTAGCCCTCTCGACCTAATCAAAACCCACGAGCTCTGCCATAGATATCACAAAAGCTTGGATGCGTTCTCCAAGATCCTCGGCAGTCACCTTGGCCCAACCAAAGGCCTTAGAATGGGCAAGTTTTGTTCCAACGGCAAGGACCGAGCCAAGCTTGACGACTGGTTCTGATGCCCCACCCTAGATCAGCTCAAGGAGCTCACTTTTGATGATGGGCATATGCGATCGCTGCCAACGTCCGCACTCCGCCTCGCACCTATGCTAC
>NC_041387.1:188707603-188777167 GCF_002162155.2 Triticum dicoccoides | reverse complement strand
CTTAATGATGCACCCGCTCTTATTCTACCACGACTGAAGCGCCTCGAGCTCGTCAGCGTCTGCATCTCAAACGGTGACATGGAGCACCTGCTTCATGGTTGTGCTGCACTTGAGTACCTTCGTCTTCAGGCAATCAATGGGTTGAGTACCTTCCACATCACCTCCGTGACTCTTCGGACTATTTATGTGTATTGCTGGTGCGGTAGGAAGACATCACATGATGTGTACCATGGTATGGTCACTGAGGACACACCTGCACTTGACATATTACTTGTAGTTGATCAAGAAGGTCCAACAAGAATCAATGTCATTTCTGCGCCGAAATCGACAACGGTGGGCTACTCGTCTCAGAAATACTCCGAACTTGTTATTGGATCCACACCCGTTCAGGTACAACAGCCGCCTTCTACCTCTCCTTCTACAAATAAACATTATTTCTAATTTTGAAGATGTTTGTTCGTCTGTCATTCAGAAAATGATTCCAACAAGCTTGACCCTGAAACTGCGCACAGTGAAGGTCTTGGCACTAGAATCTACCGGCCCCAACCTGGAGCAAGTTGTCAATTTCCAGAGATTCTTTCCGTGCCTGGAGAAGCTATATATCGAGGTGATGTTCCTTTCCTATTAAATGTTAACCATAAGGGAGTTCAATTTGTGACACTTTTTCCAAGTTTAGAATGACAATGTACTACGATTTATGAAGGTTCTTTTGGAGGATTTCAGTACATACATGTCCCCCCATATTGGTTGCTTCATCCATATGGTTACAATCAATAAGCATTTCCCCTTTGGATTCATGTGTACTAGTTTTCTTAGGGAACTTTTCATCCACACCAACCTCTTGTGAAGAAGGCTACATTTTTCTAGAATGTAATCAAATGCCCATGTTAATCATGTCAGATCGAAGATGGCATGTTAGTGCATTTTACAAATCCTGCAAACCAAATAGGCATGTAATAATGTTCAAAACTGCATGTAGGCACTAACACGTTTTCTTCTTTTGCAGAAAAGATTAGGCCCAGTGGTGGATAATGTGATACAATATAACAATCACGTTGAATGCCTAGATCTGCATCTCTTAGAAATTACTTTGAACTCCTACCGAGGGACCTTACCGAAGATTATATTCGCCAGGTTCTTTGTTCTCAGAGCAAGGGTGCTGAAGGAAATGAGGTTTGCCCTACATTTATTTCGCAAAAGTGAATGGTTTGTTGATCAGTGTCGGCGCTGATACGTCTCCAACGTATCTATAATTTTTTATTGTTCCATGATATTATATTATCTGTTTTGGATGTTTAATGGGCTATAATATGCTCTTTATATTATTTTTGGGACTAACCTATTAACCGAAGGCCCAGTGCCATTTTTTTTGCCTATTTCTGTGTTTTGCAGAAAAGGAATACCAAACGGAATCCAAACGGAATGAAACCTTCGTGATGATCTTTCTTGGAAAAAACGCAATCCAAAAGACTTGGAGTTGAAGTCTGGAACTCCGCGAGGCGGCCACAAGGCAGGAGGGTGTGCCCAAGGGGGGGGGGGGGTAGGCGCGCCCCCACCCTCGTGGGCCCCACTAAGCTCCACCGACGTACTTCTTTCGCCTATATATACTCTTATACCCTAAAAACATCAGGGGAGCCACGAAACCACTTTTCCACCGCCGCAACCTTCTGTACCTGTGAGATCCCATCTTGGGGCCTTTTCCGGCGATCTGCCGGAGGGGGAATCGATAAGGGAGGGCTTGTACATCAACACCATGGCCTCTCCGATGAAGCGTGAGTTGTTTACCACAGACCTTTGGGTCCATAGTTATTAGCTAGATGGCTTCTTCTCTCTCTTTGATTCTCAATAAAAAGTTCTCCTCGATGTTCTTGGAGATCTATTCAATGTAATATTTTTTTGCGGTGTGTTTGCCGAGATCTCATGAATTGTGGATTTATGACCAAGATTATCTATGAATATGGTTCTTCTCTGTCGGTGTACAAAAGTAGGGGCTCTGGTTTTGACCACTTTACTTGTGCACAGGCAGTCAGAGCCACCCGCCACGGCCACGCATAACAGGGCAGGAAAGGGAAGCCGGAGAGAAGCCGAAGGCACAAGACAAACAAAGCAACGACAAGGACCAAGACCGCAAAGATCGGATGGACGAAGCAGGTTTCCCCGGCAAGGACCCTTGCCGGGGCAGCCTCGGCGGCCGCGGCAAGACCCTTGCCGGGGGAGCTCGCCCACACCAGCTGAGTGAGCCACCTTTGAGCCCACCAACGCTAAAACAAACACATTGGACAACGCTCGGGAGGCACCTCCGTGGTGGCATGCAGATCTTTGTGAAGACAAAGAATAGTCAAGATCAAATGAGGATAGGAAGGCAACCATCCTCACCGAAGAAACCCACAAGACCCTCGGCAAGATCCTTGCCGGGGACGCCAGCGCGCCACGGCAAGACCCTTGCCGGGCCACTCGACAATACCCTCGCCAAGTGCGCCAGCGGGGCCACTGCCAGGCCCACGCCAGCCAGGTCTCCGCCGCCGTTTGCATGCAGCTGTCGACCCAACCAGCTGGGCAGGCACCTGCGTGGCAACATGCAGCCCTTCCTGGAGGCTCCACCACCGCGCCACCTCAGCTGTCTGCCTGCCTACATGGCACCGCATGCAGCGCTGGCCAGGGCGCGTGTTGAAGCAAGGATGAGCGGCGACGGACGGACGTGCCTCGCTCCCGTCCTCGATAAAGTGAAGGGACACCTAAGCCTCGCATTAAATGCGCTTTGTCCTGTAATACCAGCGATAAGCTCATAGTGCTGTAGCACTTTCCACCTCCTGTGTGCCACTGTGGCAGCCTCTTTTGCCTATAAAAGGAGGCCCATGGCGCACTGGAGAAGGACTCGGCTCTTTCAAACCTAGCAGCACTCAGAGCTAGTTCAAGAGCTCAAGAACACTAAATACATCCACCAAAGCAGGATCGTAGGGTTTTACGCATCTTTGCGGCCCGAACCTGGGTAAATCCCCTTTGTGTTGTCTACTAGTCCCGCTCTTCTCACGATCCCCATGCCCCGCAACCGTAGTAGGGATTCCAGTGATCCCATAGGTGTCGTTTCCCACTGACATTCTCTGAATTCTTATATGCATGATTTAATATCTTTGCAAGTCTCTTCGAATTATTGGTTTAGTTTGGCCTACTAGATTGATGTTTCTTGCACTGGGAGAAGTGCTTAGCTTTGGGTTCAATCTTGCAGTGTCCTTTCCCAGTGACAGTAGGGGCAGCAAGGCACGTATTGTATAGTTGCCATCGAGGATAAAAAGATGGGGTTTATATCATATTTCTTGAGTTTATCCCTCTACATCATGTCATCTTGCTTAATGCGTTACTCTGTTCTTATGAACTTAGTACTCTAGATGCATGCTAGATAGCGGTCGATGTGTGCAGTAATAGTAGTAGATGCAGAATCGTTTCGGTCTACTTAACATAGATGTGATGTCTATATTCATGATCATTGCCTAGATATTATCATAACTATGCGCTTTTCTATCAATTGCTCCGAAGAAGTAGGTCGGTGGCTGCCCGAGGGGCCCACGAGATAGGGGGGCGCGCCCAGGGGGGTGAGCGCGCCCTCCTATCTCGTGGCCGCCTCGGCTGCTTCTTGGCTTGCACTCCAAGTCCTCTGGATCACGTTCGTTCCAAAAATCACGCTCCCGAAGGTTTCATTCCGTTTGGACTCCGTTTGATATTCCTTTTCTTCGAAATACTGAAATAGGCAAAAAAATAGCAATATGGGCTGGGCCTCCGGTTAGTAGGTTAGTCCCAAAAATGATATAAATGTGTAAAAATAAAGCCCATAAACATCCAAAAGGGGTAATATAATAGCATGGAACAATAAAAAATTATAGATACGTTGGAGACGTATCAAGCATCCCCAAGATTAATTCCTGCTCGTCCTCGAGTAGGTAAATGATAAAAACAGAATTTTTGATGTGGAATGCTACCTAGCATAATTCTCAATGTAATTTTCTTTATTGTGGCATGAATGTTCAGATCCAAATGATTCAAAATAAAATTCCATATTGACAAAAGAAATAGTAATACTTCAAGCATACTAATCAAAGCAATCATGTCTTCTCAAAATAACATGGCAAAAGAAAGTTCATCCCTACAAAATCATATAGTTAGGCTATGCTTCATTTTCGTCACACAAAAATGTTTCCAAGTTATACACCCCCGATGACAAGCCAAGCAATTGTTTCGTACTTAAATAATCTCAAACTTTTTCAACTTTCACGCAACACATGAGCATGAGCCATGGATATAGCACTCTGGGTGGAATAGAATATGATGATGGGGATTCTGTGGAGAAGACAAAAAAGGAGAAAGTCTCACATTGACGAGGATAATCAACGGGATATGGAGATGCCTATCAATTGATGTCAACATGAGGAGTAGGGATTGCCATGCAACGGATGCACTAGAGCTATAAATGAATGAAAGCTCAACAAAAAGAAACTAGTGGGTGTGCATCCAACCTGCTTGATCACGGAGACCTAGGGCATTTTGAGGAATCCCATCGTAGGAATATACAAGCCAAGTTCTATAATGAAAAATTCCCACTAGTATATGAAAGTGACAACATATGAGACTCTCTACATGAAAAACATGGTGCTACTTTGAAGCACAATATATGAGACTCGCTATATGAAAGACATGGTGCTACTTTGAAGCACAAGTGTGGAAAAAGAGATAGTAACATTGCCCCTTTTTATTTATTTTATTTTCTCTTTTCTCTTTTTTTACTTTTTCTTTTTTTCTTTGGCCTTTCTTTTTTAATTTTTGGCCTTTCTTTTTTTTTTCTTTCTTCTTTTTTTTCTTTGGGACAATGCTTTAATAATGATGATCATGACACTTTTATTGATTACAACACATGAATTACAACTCAAAACTAGAACAAGATATGACTCTATATGAATGCCTCCGGCGGTGTACTGGGATGGTGCAATGAATCAAGAGTGACATGTATGAAAAATTATGCATGGTGGCTTTGCCACAAATACGATGTCAACTACATGATCATGCAATGGCAATATGACAAAAGTAATGCATGTTAGTATGATAAACGGAACGGTGGAAAGTTGCATGGCAATATATCTCGGAATGGCTATGGAAATGCCATAATAGGTAGGTATGGTGGCTGTTTTGAGGAAGATATAAGGAGGTTTATGTGTGATAGAGCGTATCATATCACGGGGTTTGGATGCACCAGCAAAGTTTGCACCAACTCTCAAGGTGAGAAAGGGCAATACACGGTACCGAAGAGGCTAGCAATGGTGGAAAGGTAAAAGTGCGTATAATCCATGGACTCAACATTACTCAAAACAACTCATATACTTAATGCAAAAATTTAGAAGTCATAAAAAACCAAGCACTACGCGCATGCTCCTAGAGGGATAGATTGGTAGGAAAAGACCATCGCTCGTCCCCGACCGCCACTCATAAGGATGCACAATCCAAGTACACTTCATGTTTCAAATTTGTTACACAACTTTAACCATACGTGCATGCTACGGGACTAGCTAACTTCAACACAAGTATTCTTTAAATTCATAATCACCCAACTAGCATGACTTTAATATCACCACCTCCATATCTCAAAACAATTATCAAGTATCAAATTGATCATAGCATCCAATTGACTTCCTATGATAGTTCTTATTATACCCAACTTGGATGCCTGCCATTCTAGGACCAATTTTATAACCATAGCAAATACCATGCTGTTCTAAAAGACTCTTGTCGGTGTCAAAACCGACGGATCTCGGGTAGGGGGTCCCGAACTGTGCGTCTAGGCGGATGGTAACAGGAGACGAGGGACACGATGTTTTTACCCAAGTTCGGGCCCTCTTGATGGAGGTAAAACCCTACGTCCTGCTGGATTAATATTGATGATGTGGGTTACAAGAGTAGATCTACCACAAGATCAAGGAGGCTAAACCCTAGAATCTATCCTATGGTATGATTGTTGTTCGTCCTATGGACTAAGGCCATCCGGTTTATATAGACACCGGAGAGGGCTAGGGTTACACAGAGTCGGTTACAAAGGTAGGAGATCTACATATCCGTATCGCCAAGCTTGCCTTCCACGCCAAGGAAAGTCCCATCCGGACACGGGACGAAGTCTTCAATCTTGTATCTTCATAGTCTTGGAGTCCGGCCGATGATGATAGTTCGGCTATCCGGACACCCCCTAGTCCGGGACTCCCTCAGTAGCCCCCGAACCAGGCTTCAATAACGACGAATCCGGCGCGTATGTTGTCTTTGGCGTTTGCAAGGCGGGTTCTTCTTCATGCTCCATGTGTTTGCCGGATAGTGTCCGGTTGCTTCATAAATGCTGCGCTCCTTGGCTTCCGCGTCCAATAATGGTCTTCTTCCACGCATCGCACGAATGCGAAAAGCCAGGGTATTTTTACGTTTTACCCCCTAGCTGCGCAAATAAGCTGCCTATAAGAGAGGCGAGGATCCAGATCCAAATCACATCATCCTCCTTCCGCAAGCACTCATCGAGGCGCATCTGACACCAAACCCATTCCAACATGGACAGTCGACGCGGCTCCTCTTCTCGCGCTCCCAGCCCTAAGCCAGGAGATTGGAGGAGATGCTCAGTCCCGCACAGCGAGCTAGTGACGCTCCAAGCAGAGGGATATCTTCCCCCGACCTTCATGGTTCCGGTTCGAGCCGGACTGGCCACCTACAAAGGTGGGAAGCAGGCAGAGAGCGCCCCGAATCCCTCCAAAGGAGAGCGGGTGTGCTTCGTCTCCTACTTAATAAGGGGACTCGGATTTCCTATACATCCGTTTCTCCGAGGGCTCCGGGAGTTCTTCGGACTCCAGCTTCATCACCTTACACCTGCCTCCATTTTGCACATCGCGGGCTTCGTAGCTCTGTGTGAGCTATTCTTGGGCATTGAGCCCCATTTTGCGCTGTGGAAGAGGCTGTTCTGCCTCGTACCCCGCTCTCACGAGGGGTCGATATATCAAGTGGGTGGAGCCGAAATATGGCGCATTGCCGGGACCGGATACCTGTCCGGGACCCCGAAGAAGGCGTCCGAAGATTGGCCTTCGGAGTGGTTTTATATGGAGGACGCTCTGCTGCCGGATCCAGTCCGGATCGGCCTTTCGGAGTTCAGCAACGCTCCCCTGAAGAAATGCCTAAGTTGGCGCCCACGGAGCCCTCGATGAGAAGATGATAGTAGCGTCCATTACTTGATGGGCCGGATACGGCTGCTAGACCATTCCGGATTAACCATGATCGGAGTCATGGCCACATGCATTATGCGTGAGGTGCAGCCGCTCCAATACAGGGGCCACCCCATGTGGGACTTCAACGGAGACGACGACGCCACCCGTCATGGCCGCAAGGGACCTGGCTCGGCCGACGATCTGGTGAAGATCCTGTCCGGCTTGTACAAGGGGGAGAAGGAGGACTTCCTTCGCACGAATCCTCTGAACGGATTTTCCATGAACAACCCTCGGAGCTGGGTAAGCGGTCGCATGCATATCTGAACCGTTCCTTTAAAGGCAATTGTCTTATTGTATGATTTTGACACAGGAACTGCATCGGGATGTGGAGGGCATAAAAAGCCCAGCCCCACAACCCGAAGACCCAGATAGGTCCCTTGATTCGGCCTCCGAAGAGGATCCAGACTTGGCGGTGGAACTGACGACGGGGTGTACCACCAGCTCAGCATAGATAATGCTTTAGTCGCCATTATGGTTGACTACCCCGGTTTGTGTCCGACTTCCCCGGTGAGTACGACCGAAGTCCTGGCACCGTTACTTCTTTAATGCTTAGTTCTGACCACCATGCACCAATGGTGTTCGACAGGAAGCGCCTTTACGGCAGGAAGTCGAGCCCACAGCGACCGGCCGACAAGGGTCAGTCCGGCCCAGCAGGCGGAAGAGGAGTGCGACGCGAACTGAAACGTCGCCGCAACGGTATGGAGCACCGCTATTTTTTAAGGGAAGGATTCCCCGGAGGTATATTAATGCTCATAACTTTTCCAGAAAGAGCGCACACCGGACAGTGTCCGGAGAGGTCGCCAATCAAGCCTCCGCCAGCCATGCTCCAACGCATGGCCCGGAAGGGGAGGCGAATACAAGGCATGAGTCGGACGCTCCTCCGACGGAGGATGCCGACAGGCTGTCCGCCACCCGGTCTGAGGTGGAGAGCGCCATGAATCACAGGCGTCGCCGGACAGTTCTTCGTGACGCGTGTTTCTCCCCGGAGGCGTTAAATGCCTTTGATGCGGGAAACGCGCACCTCCGTGCCGCTCAAGATGGGTTAACCAGAGCCACGGAGCAGTATGTGAAAGACATACGTGTAAGTAATTTTAATAGTTATATATGCCAGTAGCCCCCGAGACTTAAAATGGTTAAAATAACTGAATTAAGGATCAATTTTTATGCAGGATCTTACGGAGAAGAATACCCATCTGTCCCAGGAGCTCCAAGAGTGCAAGGCCCAACTTGAGGCCGCACTGGCCACCACAGGGGGAGCCACAGAGACCCCCGCTGGTAAGACGTACTTTGAAGATAATTAATTAACAAAGTGCAGCGTGAATCTGACAATAATATTACAGAGGGCGCCGGACTAGATCCGGACAAGCAACAGCTACTGCGTTAGCTAAAGGCTGGTGAGAGGGTGCTTATGAAGGTGCAGCAGGAGAGAAACAAGCTCCAAGATGCCCACACCCAGCTAGGAGAAGAGCTGAAAGGTGTTCGGGCCCAGCTGTCTGGCTCCTTGAAGGAGAATCAGCGACTTCGTCGCGGCATTTATAGTAAGTGCTTGAGCAAATTCCTTTGAAAAGAGGAATTCGTTTGACAGAAATATGTCTTTAGGTGTGCTCACAGGTCGCCCTACGGAGGAAATGCCTGGGTCAACAGGTGACCAACTTCCCGAGCTGGTGCAATTGTTCGAACGTGTTCGGCAGGCGATGAGTGGCGTCGTTCAGGCTTTATGGCCATCCGTCTCCCTACCCGAGGGCCTTGGTAAGCTTGCTGAGAAGCTCCAGGGAGCACGGCGACGCCTCCGTTTGTGGAAGATATCGGCCTGTCGTCAGGGCGCCAGGGAGGCCTGGGCCATGGTGAAGACGTGCTACCCGAAGGCCGACCCAAACCACATGGCCGAGGTCGGACCTGCGGGGCCTGATGGGAAGGAGATCCCTGTGAGCTTGATGTATGGCCAAGTAGAACTGGCCGCGAAATATTCCCAACAGGACTATAAATTAGACAGCCTGTTAGATGGGATTGAGGAGGAGTACAATCAGTCGGTTTGACGATGTAATTTGAAATGACATGTAAGATGCCTTCTAGCCGGATTGTAGATCGTTTGTCTTTGCGAACCGTTTCGCTTCAACCTCGGGACCCAACAGTCCGAAGTGTTTACGAATACCCCTACGGTTATAAAAGAACCGGGGCATGCATGGAGACAAGGCGTCAGGGTCATAATTGCTTTATCAGACAAGTGCCCAACTAGTTATGTTATATTACATGGTTAGTAAGAAACATCTTCCAGGGAGAATAGTTCCGTTAAGGGTTCCTTTCCCTGGGAGGCATGCCCTTAGGTGCAATGCCGGACTGCGAACATAGCAGAAAAAGCATCTGGGGGCTTATAAATAAGTAAGTAATAAATCATCTTTCAAGTCACCGACCGAATATTCTCTTAAGAACGCTAGCTTTCTGCGTCACCCAGTCTGAGGTACACATCCGGCTGACCCGGCAGTAACAATCGCAGAGGTGCTCCCTTTACCTCCTAGCCAAACAATCGGGAACGTAGGGGTAAGCACAGGAGCCAGGTAACCCAGCTTGGCCAAAACTTAAGTCATATCGATGCATATAATGGTGAATAAAAGGTACATGCGGAAGTATGACACATGTATTGGGCGTGAAGCCCATATTAATAAGCTTCTGATAAAGAAGCCCCCAGGTATAATGAGTGCTAGGAGCACATCAAGTGTGTGCGAACAAAGCGCAAATCAGCCTATAAAAGGTATTGAAAAAAAAGGTGGGAAGAAGGAGGGGGACAAGAGACAGTAAAAAATATAAAAAGGTGGACGGGGGAGTGAGACGAACTCTGAGTCCGGTGTTTAGGCGTAGAATCTTCGGAGACGGGCTGCGTTCCATGGGTTCAGCTCGAGTCGGTTGTCAGATGCTTTATGTAGACGGTATGCTCCGCCGGTCAGGACTTGGTCGATGATGAAGGGACCTTCCCACTTGGGCTTAAGTTTGTCCTTTTTCTTGTCCGGCAGGCGTAGAACAAGTTCGCCGACATTGTAAGTTTTGGCCCGTACTTCTCTGCTTTGATATCTTTGAGCCTGCTGCTGATAGAATGCAGAACGAGCCTTTGCCACGTCCCGCTCCTCCTCTAAGGCGTCCAAACTGTCCTGCCGATCCAACTCGGCTTCTCTTTCTTCGTACATGCGCACACGAGGTGAGTCATGAATTATATCGCAAGGCAGAACTGCCTCTGCGCCATACACCATGAAAAATGGTGTGAATCTAGTAGTTCGGTTTGGCGTGGTCCGCAGCCCCCAGAGTACGGAGTCGAGCTCCTCTACCCAGTGTGTGTTAGATTCCTTGAGGGACCGCACTAGTCGGGGTTTGATGCCGCTCATGATTAGACCATTTGCTCGCTCGACTTGACCGTTAGTTTGGGGGTGATAGACTGAAGCGTAATCAAGCTTGATGCCCATGTTTTTGCACCAGAGTTTAACCTCGTCGGCAGTGAAGTTCGTGCCGTTATCAGTGATGATGCTGTGGGGGACGCCAAAACGGTGTACTACCCCGGATAGGAAGTCTATCACCGGTCCGGATTCTGCCGTTTTAACCGGCTTGGCCTCAATCCATTTGGTGAATTTGTCCACCATGACCAATAAGTATTTGTGCTTGTGGGTTCCCCCTTTAAGGGGTCCAACCATGTCAAGCCCCCAGACCGCGAACGGCCAGGTAATAGGTATAGTTTTGAGGGCGGTGGGTGGCATGTTGCTCTGATTAGCAAAGAGCTGGCAACCGACGCACCGTTGGACTAAGTCCTGAGCATCTGCCCGGGCTGTCGGCCAATAAAATCCTATACGGAAGGCCTTGCCTACGAGTGTCCGGGCTGCAGCATGGTGCCCGCCGAGTCCGGCGTGAATTTCAGCCAGGAGATTCCGCCCCTCCTCTTCGGAGATACACCTTTGAAGGACTCC
Source organism: Triticum dicoccoides (assembly GCF_002162155.2). Classification (NCBI taxonomy): domain Eukaryota; kingdom Viridiplantae; phylum Streptophyta; class Magnoliopsida; order Poales; family Poaceae; genus Triticum; species Triticum dicoccoides. The sequence continues at coordinate 188,765,946 of NC_041387.1, read as the reverse complement.
GGTTGTGCTTTTCTTATAAAGTTCTCCCTCATGGACCTTGTAGGCTTTAGATCGCCGAACTATGCAGCGGGCCTCATTTTGGTCTTCGGGAAGTTCCTGCCGAATTAAGTAGGCTAGGAATGGTTCTGTCCACGGGGCAATTACTGACATTATTTCGTGAGCTGAAGGTGTTATTTCGTTGGCTGAGCCGCCGATTGTGTCAGAATGGTCTGAGTTCGGTGATGCAGCTGGCTCCGGATTGTTATTTCCGGACTCCTCTTCCCATAACATGGATGGCTTGAAGAGCCGTTCCAGGAAGATGTTTGGAGGGACGGCGTCTTGTTTCGCGCCGATGCGTGCTAACACGTCTGCTGCCTGGTTATTATCCCGGGCTACATGGTGGAATTCGAGTCCTTCGAACCGAGCTGACATTTTTAGGACGGCGTTGCGGTAAGCTGCCATTTTTGGATCTTTGGCATCAAATTCTCCATTTACTTGGGATATTGCGAGGTTTGAATCCCTGCGCACCTCTAGGCGTTGAATGCCCATGGAGATTGCCATCCGGAGGCCATGTAGAAGGGCCTCGTATTCGGCTGCGTTATTGGAGTCCATGTACATTATTTGAAGTACGTATTGGATTGTGTCTCCAGTTGGGGACGTCAGGACAACGCCAGCCCCCAAGCCAGCCAACATTTTGGATCCATCAAAATGCATGATCCAATTGGAGTATGCGTCGTACTCTTTAGGGAGTTCGGCTTCGGTCCATTCGGCGACGAAGTCGGCCAGAACCTGCGACTTTATAGCTCGCCGTGGTTTATAGGTTATGTCAAATGGTAAGAGCTCAATAGCCCATTTTGCAATCCTGCCCGTTGCGTCGCGATTGTTTATAATATCGTTGAGAGGTACTTCGGAGGCCACCATTATGGAACACTCTTGAAAGTAGTGTCGCAGCTTCCGGGATGCCATGAACACCGCATATGCTATCTTTTGATAATGTGGGTACCGGGACTTGCATGGAGTTAGAACAGTGGATACGTAGTACACTGGTTTTTGAAGACGGAATCTGTGCCCTTCTGTCTCTCGCTCGACGACGAGTACCGCGCTGACGACTTGATGTGTTGCTGCGATATATAATAACATAGGTTCGCCCAGGTTGGGTGCGGCCAGGACCGGATTTGTTGCCAGTATGGCCTTTATTTCTTCGAGTCCGGCTGTGGCAGCATCCGTCCATTCGAAATGTTCGGTGCGCCAGAGGAGGCGGTGGAGGGGCAGAGCCTTTTCTCCCAAACGGGAGATGAAGCAACTTAAGGTCGCTACGCATCCGGTTAGTTTTTGTATTTGCTTGAGGTCTTTTGGAATATCCAATTGTGACAGAGCTCAGATTTTGGCCGGGTTTGCTTCAATTCCTCTACCGGATACGATGAAGCCCAAGAGCTTTCCGGCTGGTACGCCGAAGACGCATTTTTCCGGATTGAGCTTAATGTCATATGCTCGGAGGTTGTCGAATGTCACCCTCAAGTCTTCTACTAGAGTTTCGACGTGTTTGGTCTTGACGACCACATTGTCTACGTATGCCTCTACTGTTTTGCCTATCTGGGTAGCCAGACATGTTTGAATCATGCGCTGATATGTTGCGCCGGCGTTTTTGAGTCCGAAGGGCATTGTGTTGAAGCAGAATGGCCCATATGGAGTAATGAATGCCGTTGCGGCCTGGTCTTTCTCTGCCATCTTGATTTGATGGTATCCGGAGTATGCGTCGAGGAAGCACAATGAATCGTGCCCTGCGGTAGCATCGATGATTTGGTCGATGCGAGGGAGGGGGAAAGGGTCCTTTGGACATGCCTTGTTAAGGTCTTTAAAATCGACGCAGAGGCGCCAGGATTTGTCCTTTTTTGGTACCATTACTAGATTGGCTATCCAGTCCGGATGTTTTATATCTCTGATGAATCCGGCTTCTAAGAGTTTGGCTAGCTCTTCTCCCATTGCCTGTCTTTTGGGTTCGGAAAATCGCCGAAGAGCTTGTTTGACCGGCTTGAATCCTTTTAGGATGTTTAGGATGTGCTCTGCCAGCCTGCGTGGGATTCCTGGCATGTCTGAAGGGTGCCAGGCAAAAATGTCCCAATTTTCCCGAAGGAACTCTCGTAGTGTGGCTTCGACATCAGGACTTAATTGTGCCCCAATGGAGGCCGTCTTTGTGGGGTCCGTTGGATGGACCTAAAATTTGACTATTTCGTCTGCTGGTTTAAAAGAGGTGGACTTGGACCTCTTATCGAGTTTCACATCGTCCCTATCCACCATGGAGCGCAGCGTAGTTAGTTCCTCTGCAGCTAGGGCTTCGGACAATGCCTCTAGGGCCAGTGCGGCTGTCTTATTTTCAGCACGGAGTGCTGTATCTGGATGACCGGCAAGAGTGATTATCCCATTGGGTCCGGGCATTTTGAGCTTCATGTACCCATAATGGGGTATAGCTTGGAAGATTGTGAATGCCTCTCGCCCTAACAGAGCATGATATCCGCTGCCGAATGGGGCCACTTGGAACGTGACCTCCTCAGACCTGTAATTGTCCGGTGAGCCGAACACTACATCTAGTGTGATTTTTCCTGTGCAGCGTACTTCTCGACTAGGGATTATCCCTCTGAAGGTTGTGCTGCTTCGCTCGATGCGGTTCCAGTCAATATCCATTTTTTGAAGGGTTTCCTCGTAGATGAGGTTTAATCCGCTGCCGCCATCCATGAGTACCTTGGTAAGGCGAAAGCCGTCCACTATCGGACTGAGGACCAATGCGGCTGGTGCTCTAGCTGTTCGGAATTTAGGTTCGTCGCTGGCGTTGAAGGTGATAGCCGTGTCACTCCATGGATTTGCTGTTGCTACTTGGTAGACTTCGGCGAGGTCGCGGATTGTTCGTTTTCGCATGTTATTTGATGCGAAAGTCTCGAAGACTGTTAATACAGTACCGGTACTGCTAGGCTGTTTGCCCGGGGCTAAAAAGCCTTCGCCACTTTTGGCCACCTACCGTAGTATCCAACATGCTCGAAGGCTGTGTGTTGGAGTGGCGCCCTCCGTACTGTGGATTTTGCAGGGTCCGTTGAGCCAGCCCTCCAGTACGGTTCCATGCCCTTTAGGGGGTCTTTGCTTTTTGGTTTTTAACCCAGGTGCTTGAGTATGGCACACCCTTTTACTTCGGACTAGGGTTGTGGTCAAGGCCGGACTGTCCCAAAACCTAGTTTCGGTGTTCCTGGCACTCTCTACCGCACAGTATTTTTGTACAATAGTCGCTAGGTCGATGAAGCGTGTAACTTTGCGACGACTTATGGCGTTCATGATTCCCTTGTCCGTGCAATTCTTGCAGAAAATTGAAATCGCGCTTTCTTCGCAGCAGTCCTTTATCCTGTTCATAACAAGGAGGAATCTGGCCCAGTAATGATGTGCTGTTTCATCGGGCTCTTGCCGTATTCGAGATAGGTCGCTTATGTTTGGGTGGGCGGGTGGAATCAAGTTCGGAACCCTGCCCGATCTGAGGCTCAAAGGCCAAGAAGTTTCCGGATTTGGAAGCTTGACTTGCTGGATGCTTTCCAACGAATCTAGTCTGATGCCTGACTCTAAGTTCAGTATTTGATTAGCGTCCATCCCTTCGCGGGAATCCGGCTTGGAGGGATCGGGAATCCGGACATAGTTGGTTTTCAACGTAGAAGAAGGGTTGCCGCATTGTTCCTCTACCACGACAACATGGTGGGTGGCCTGAGGAGAGTTAATCTCTCTCAGATCGGGTTTAAGCCCAATCTGATCGTAGTGTGTAGCGACTCCCAGGGCGGCGATACGACCCAAGAGCTCGTTTACAGAGGATAGCTCAATCGGATCTAACTGCTCGGCGAATTCCGGGCTGACGTGAAGATCGCTTTTGATGACCTGAGAGGTCATCGTCGGAGCGGTGGCCGAACAGGCGGTCATAAGAAAACCACCTAGCCGGACAGTTTGGCTGGCAGCCAAAGATCTCTTGATGACGGTGCCGTCTTTAAAGACGGGAGAAGGCATCCTTCCTGATCGCGACGGCACAGAGGAACTCTCAATGAAAGCACCAATGTCGGTGTCAAAACCGGCGGATCTCGGGTAGGGGGTCCCGAACTGTGCGTCTAGGCGGATGGTAACAGGAGACGAGGGACACGATGTTTTTACCCAAGTTCGGGCCCTCTTGATGGAGGTAAAACCCTACGTCCTGCTGGATTAATATTGATGATGTGGGTTATAAGAGTAGATCTACCACGAGATCAAGGAGGCTAAACCCTAGAAGCTAGCCTATGGTATGATTGTTGTTCGTCCTATGGACTAAGGCCATCCGGTTTATATAGACACCGGAGAGGGCTAGGGTTACACAGAGTCGGTTACAAAGGTAGGAGATCTACATATCCGTATCGCCAAGCTTGCCTTCCACGCCAAGGAAAGTCCCATCCGGACACGGGACGAAGTCTTCAATCTTGTATCTTCATAGTCTTGGAGTCCGGCCGATGATGATAGTTCGGCTATCCGGACACCCCCTAGTCCGGGACTCCCTCAACTCTCAAAATAATATAAGTGAAGCATGAGAGACTAGTAATTTCTACAAAATTAAGCTACCACCGTGCTCTAAAAGATATAAGTGAAGCACTAGAGCAAAAACTTTCTATCTCAAAAGATATAAGTGAAGCACATAGAGTATTCTAATAAATTTCAATCAAGTGGGCTTCTCCCAAAAGGTGTGTACAGAAAGGATGATTGTGGTAAACTAAAAAGCATGTACTAATATCATACACGACGCTCCAAGCAAAACACATATCATGTGGCGAATAAAAATATAGTTCCATGTAAAGTTACCAATGAACGAAGACGAAAGAGGGGATGCAATCCGGGGGCATCCCCAAGCTTAGGCTTTTGGCTATTCTTGAATATCTTGGGGTGCCATGGGAATCCCCAATCTTAGGCTTTTGCCACTCCTTATTCCATAGTCCATCAAATCTTTACCCAAAACTTGAAAACTTCACAACACAAAACTCAACAGGAAATCTCATAAGCTCCGTTAGTGAAAGAAAGCAAAACCACCACATAAGGTACTGTAATGAACTCATTCTTTATTTATATTGGTGTTAAACCTACTGTACTTAAAGTTCTCTATGGTTCATACCACTTAATACTAGCCATAGATGCATCAAAATAAGCAAACAACACACGAAAAACAGAATCTGTCAAAAACAGAATAGTATGTAGCAATCTGTAACTAACGCAAACTTCTGGAACTCTTAAAATCCTACCAAAATAGGAAGTCCTGGAAAATTTGTCTATTGTTCAGCAGCAAAAAGTATCAACGCAAAATTACGTTTCTGTGATTTAACAAAACTAATTTCGTGCGCGCAAAGTTTCTGTTTTTCAGCAGAATCAAATTAACTATCACCATAGGTTATCATATAGGTTCTACTTGGCACAAACACTAATTAAAACATAAAAACACATATAAACAGAAGGTGGATGAAAAATTTATTACTAAACAGAAACAAAAACAAAAAACACAAATAAAATTGGGTTGCCTCCCAACTAGCGCTATCGTTTAACGCCCCTAGCTAGGCATAAAAGCGAAGATAGATCTAAGTAGTGCCATCTTTGGCACCCAATTCATAAGTAGCCCGCATGATAGATTCATAAGGTAATTTGACTTTCTTTCATGTAAAGTTCTCCATGCCTTTCCTTAATGGAAATTGGAATCTAATGGTCCCTTCCTTCATATCAATAATCGTGCCAATCGTTCTAAGGAGAGGTCTACAAAGAATAATAGGGCAAGAAAGATTGCAATCAATATCAAGAACGATAAAATATATGGGCACCAAATTTCTATTTGCAACAATGAGAACATAACTGATCCTTCCCATTGGATTTTTAATGGTGGAATCTCCAAGGTGCAAATTTAAAGAGCAATCATCAAGATCATGGAAACCTAGAATATCACATAAAATTTTCGGAATCATGGAAACACTAGCACCCAAATCACACAAAGCAAAACACTCATGATCTCTAATTTTAATCTTTATAGTAGGTTCCCACTCATCATTAAGTTTTTCTAGGTATAGAAACTTCCAAATTAAGTTTTTCATCATAAGATTGCATCAAGGCATCAACGATATGTTTGGTAAAAGCTTTATTTTGACTATAAGCATGAGGAGAATTAACAACGGATTGCAACAAGGAAATACAACCTTCTAAAGAACAATTATCATAATCAAATTCCTTGAAATCCGAGATAGTGGGTTCAATGCTATTTAAAGTCATGACCTCTCCAATCCCACTTTTACAAAATTTAGCATCAAGATCTAAAAACTCCGAATTATTGGGACGCCTTCTAACTAAAGTTAACTCATCCCCAGTCCCATTATTATCAAGATTCATATTGCAAAACAAAGATCTAATAGGGGACACATCAATAACTTTAAGATCTTCATCATTATTTTCATTGAAACTAGAAGAACACGCCTTTACAAAACAATCTTTCTTAGCACGCAATCTATCGGTTCTTTCCTTGCACTCATCAACGGAAATTCTCATGGCTTTGAGAGACTCATTGATATCATGCTTAGGAGGAGTAGATCTAAGTTTAAGAGAATCAACATCAAGCGAAAGTCTATCAACGTTCCTAACCAAATCATCAACTTTAAGTAATTTTTCTTCAAGCAAGGCATTAAAATTCTTTTGAGAAATCATAAATTCTTTCACACTATACTCAAAATCAGAGGGTGTATTATTAAAATTACCATAAGAATTATTATAGGAATTTCCATAATTATTAGAGGAATTACTAGGGAACGGTCTAGGATTAAAGTTTCCTCTATAAGCATTGTTTCCAAAACTATTCCTACCAACAAAATTCACATCCATAGATTCATTACTATTCTCAATCAAAGTAGACAAAGGCATATCATTGGGATCAAAAGGAGCACTCTTAGTAGCAAATAATTTCATAAGTTCATCCATCTTTCCACTCAAAACATTTATTTCTTCTATAGCATGCACCTTTTTACTAGTAGATCTATTGGTGTGCCATTGAGAATAATTAGCCATAATATTATCAAGAGGTTTTGTAGCATCTCCTAAAGTGATTTCCATAAACGTGCCTCCCGCGGCCGAATCTAAAAGATTTCTAGAAGCAAAGTTCAAACCGGCATAAAATTTTTGTATGATCATCCATAAATTCAAACCATGAGTAGGGCAATTGCGAATCATCAATTTCATTCTTTCCCAAGATTTGGCAACATGCTCAGGATCAAGTTGTTTAAAATTCGTAATATCGTTCCTAAGAGTGATAATCTTAGCGGGAGGAAAATACTTAGAGATAAAAGCATCTTTGCACTTGTTACAAGAACTAATACTATTTTTAGGCAAAGACAAAAACCAAACTTTAGCACGATCTCTAAGTGAAAATGGAAATAACTTCAATTTAACAATATCATTATCCATATCTTTCTTCTTTTGCATATCATACAAATCAACAAAGTTGTTTAGATGGGTAGCGGCATGTTCACTAGGAAGGCTGGCGAATTGATCTTTCATAACAAGATTCAGCAAAGTAGTATTGATTTCACAAGACTCAACGTCATTAAGAGGAGCAATCGGAGTACTAAAGAAATCATTATTATTGGTATTAGAGAAATCACACAATTTGGTATTATCTTGCGCCATGGCAACAAGTAATCCAACACACAAGCAAACAGAAAAAGGCAAGCGAAAAAGAGAGAGGAGAAGATTGGGAAAGAGTGGGCAAATAAAACGGCAAGGGTGGAGTGGGGGAGAGGAAAATGAGAGGCAAATGGCAAATAATGTAAATGCGAGGGAGATGAGTTTGTGATGGGTACTTGGTATGTCTTGACTTGACGAAGACCTCCCCGGCAACAGCGCCAGAAAATCCTTCTTGCTACGTCTTGAGCTTGCGTTGGTATTCCTTGAAGAGGAAAGGGTGATGCAGCAATAGTAGCGTAAGTATTTCCCTCAGTTTTTGAGAACCAAGGTATCAATCCAGTAGGAGGCTCGTCAAAAGTCCCACACACCTACACAAACAAAAAAGAACTCGCAACCAACGCAATAAAGGGGTTGTCAATCCCTTCACAACCACTTGCGAAAGTGAGATCTGATAGAGATAGTATGATAAGATAAATACATTTTTGGTATTTTATAATATAGATAGGAAAAGTAAAGATGAAAATAAAAGTAGATTGAAAGCTTATATGATAAAAGATAGACCCGGGGGCCATAGGTTTCACTAGTGGCTTCTCTCAAGATAGCATAAGTATTACGGTGGGTGAACAAATTACTGTCGAGCAATTGATAGAAAAGCGAATATTTATGAGATTATCTAGGCATGATCATGTATATAGGCATCACGTCCGCAACAAGTAGACCGACTCTTGCCTGCATCTACTACTATTACTCCACACATCGACTGCTATCCAGCATGCATCTAGAGTATTAAGTTCATAAGAACATTGTAACGCATTAAGAAAGATGACATGATGTAGAGGGATAAACTCATGCAATATGATATAAACCCCATCTTTTTATCCTCGATGGCAACAATACAATACGTGCCTTGCAACCCCTGCTGTCACTGGGTAAGGACACCGCAAGATTGAACCCAAAGCTAAGCACTTCTCCCATGGCAAGAAAGATCAATCTAGTAGGCCAAACCAAACTGATAATTCGAAGAGACTTGCAAATATAACTCAATCATACATAAAAGAATTCAGAGGAGAATCAAATATTTCTCATAGATAAACTTGATCCTAAACCCACAATTCATTGGATCTCGACAAACACACCGCAAAAAGAGTTACATCGAATTGATCTCCACAAGAGAGGGGGAGAACATGGTATTGAGATCCAAAAAGAGAGAAGAAGCCATCTAGATAATAACTATGGACCCGAAGGTCTGTGGTAAACTACTCACAACTCATCGGAAGGGCTATGGTGTTGATGTAGAAGCCCTCCGTGGTCGATTCCCCCTCCGACGGAGCACCGATGAAGGCTCCAAGATGGGATCTCGCGGATACAGAAGGTTACGGCGGTGGAAATTATTTTCCGTTGGCTCCCTGGATGTTTTCGAGGTACGTGGGTATATATAGGAGGAAGAAGTAGGTCGGTGGCCGCCCGAGGGGCCCATGAGACAGGGGGCGCCCAGGGGGGATGGGCGCGCCCTCCTATCTCGTGGCCGCCTCGGCTGCTTCTTGGCTTGCACTCCAAGTCCTCTGGATCACGTTCGTTCCAAAAATCACGCTCCCGAAGGTTTCATTCCATTTGGACTCCGTTTGATATTCCTTTTCTTCGAAATACTGAAATAGGCAAAAAAACAGCAAGACGGGTAGGGATGGCAGTTTTGCCCATGGGTATGGGTACCCGCGGGTACCCTACCCGAAAACAGTGGGAATGGGTGAGACTTTCTACCAATTCATACCCATGGGTAATGGGTATCCATACCCGCAAAATGTATGGGTAGGGTATGGGTATGAAATTATACCCAGGGGTAACCAATGGATACCCAGAAAAATTAATAAAAAAATCAAATCCTATAATATATGAGTAAACCTACAGTAATTAGCATTGCAAGTTTGCAAACTTATTTTTTTTTTCTAAGTTCGTTTGTAATGGAGATTAACACATTTGTGCGTCAATCGTCATTGTGATATTTTGATGTAAGTGCAAACAAGATTGTGATGGATGAGTACCTAACTTTAGTTTTAGGCCCTTTTCTTGCCTTACCTTTTGTCATGCCAATGTTATATATTGTACCCACCGAATACCCATTGGGTATAAGATACCCGATGGGTATGGGCATGGGTACCAATTTGTGCCCATGGATATTGAAATGGGTGGTTATAGAAAAATGTTTTCGATATGGGTTTGGGCACAAAAAGTTCGTACCCACCCATGCCCTATCCATTGTCATCCCTAAATACGGGATGGGCCTCCGGTTAGTAGGTTAGTCCCAAAACTGATATAAATGTGTCAAATAAAGCCCAGAAACATCCAAAAGGGGTAATATAATAGCATGGAACAATAAAAAATTATAGATACGTTGGAGACGTGTCAATATCAGTTTCAAGAATTTCATTCTCTCTAACCCTAGCAAGTTGTTCATCAAGATATTCACCTAATGGCACAGTAGTATCAAGCATAGAAGTAGTTTCATCATAAGTATCATGCATAGTAGAAGTGGCATCATCAATAACATGCGACATATCAGAATTAATAGCAGAAGATGGTTTAGGTGTCGCAAGCTTACTCATAACAGAAGGAGAATCTAGTGCAGAGCTAGATGGCAGTGCCTTACCTCCCCTCATAGTTGAGGGATAAATCATAGTTCTTTCGTCTTTCAAGTTCCTCATCGTGACCAGCAGATATAAATCCCAAGTGACTCAAAGAATAGAGCTATGCTCCCCGACAACGGCGCCAAAAAATAGTCTTGATAACCCAAAAGTATAGGGGATCGCAACAGTTTTCGAGGGTAGAGTATTCAACCCAAATGTATTGATTCGACACAAGGGGAGCCAAAGAATATTCTCAAGTATTAGTAGTTGAGTTGTCAATTCAACCACACCTGGATAACTTAGTATCTATAGCAAAGTATTTAGTAGCAAAGTAGTATGGAAGTAATGGTAACAGTAGCAAAAGTAACAGTAGTAGTTTTGTAGTAGTTGTAACAGTAGCAACGGTAAAGTAAATAAGCAAAGCACAATATGTGAAAAGCTCGCAGGCATTGGATTAGTGATGGATAATTATGCCGGATGTGATTCCTCATGTAATAGTTATAACATAGGGTGACACAGAACTAGCTCCAGTTCATCAATGTAATGTAGGCATGTATTCTGAATATAGTCGTACATGCTTATGGAAAAGAACTTGCATGACATCTTTTCTCCTACCCTCCCGTGGCAGCGGGGTCCTAATGGAAACTAAGGGATATTAAGTCCTCCTTTTAATAGAATACCGGACCAAAGCATTAGCACTTAGTGAATACATGAACTCCTCAAACTACGGTCATCACCGAGAAGTATCCCGATTATTGTCACTTCGGGGTTGTCGGATCATAACACATAATAGGTGACTATAGACTTGTAAGATAGGATCAAGAACTCACATATATTCATGAAAAAATAATAGGTTCAGATCCAAAATCATGGCACTCGGGCCCTAGTGACAAGCATTAAGCATAGCAAAGTCATAGCAACATCAATCTCAGAACATAGTGGATACTAGGGATCAAACCCTAACAAAACTAACTTGATTACAAGGTAAATCTCATCCAACCCATCACCGTCAAGCAAGCCTACGATGGAATTACTCACGCACGGTGGTGAGCATCATGAAATTGGTGATGGAGGATGGTTGATGATGACGACGACGTCGAATCCCCCTCTCCGGAGCCCCGAACGGACTCCAGATCAGCCCTCCCGAGAGAGATTAGGGCTTGGCGGCGGCTCTGTATCATAAAACGCAATGAATCTTACTCTCTGATTTTTTTCTCCATGAAAGCAAATATATGGAGTTGGAGTTGAGGTCGGTGGTCCAGGGGGCCCACAAGGCAGGGGGCGTGCCCTAGGGGAGGGGGTGCGCCCCCACCCTCGTGGACAGGGTGTGGGCCCCCTGACATTGATTCTTTCGCCAATATTTTTTATTAATTCTAAAAAGTTGCTCCGTGTATTTTCAGGTCATTCCGAGAACTTTTATTTCTTCACAAAAATAACACCATGGCAGTTCTGCTGAAAACAACGTCAGTCTGGGTTAGGTCCATTCAAATCATGCAAGTTAGAGTCCAAAACAAGGGCAAAAGTGTTTGGAAAAGTAGATACGACGGAGATGTATCAGCTCCAAAAATGCTGAATTTCATTTTGGAACTTCAGACGACAAAGTAATCGGAAGTCATTGTGTCAACCCCATACATGACTTCTCAGTGGCTGACCCCTTTGCAAAAATTGTGAGGTTTCGAAACCAGACTTCAAAGCGGTGATATTAGTTTGAACCTCTCTGATATCCATATTCAGCGGATCAATGCGAGCGTTTGCAGCTAATGAGCTGAATTTCATTTCTAATATCTGTTTGAACCTTGTAATTTTCGAATTTGAGCCATATAACTCTGGAATTTGAACCTTGTAACATTTTGAGCTTTTGTGGTACAATCCTTGAAATGGCACCATATGAGACTCGTATATTGCTAGCACTATTTTGACCTTAATATGCGATGGTCTTAGATTTTATTAACCATTCTCGAATCTGTTTACTTGTCGATCTCACATCACATGATCTGTATAGCTAATAAGACTGCAATCTTTGACATTATTGCACACAGTTGGCTTCTTCCACCATGTGCACTTAAGAGCACAGAATGAATTATCGCACTCGAGTGTCCATCATCACCCTTCTTTGTAACTTTGACCTTATCACCCACTGGTAAACTTATGACTGAAGTCATTCCATACACTTCATTTTTACAAAACTTTTTGCCAATAAATGCCCACGATTTGTCCCTCTTCTAGCCGGCGCATGGCCAAACTAGCCGGGAAGGAAGCTTGCGCGGTAAACAGCGCGGTAGCGCGGGAATAGGCTCACCGACGATACATTTGGCGCCTCTTCGAGCCCACGCGTGCGGTGCGGTGTTGTCAAGCATGCACTGGAATCCTCCGCTATGAACGCCGTGACAAGACGTAACGATTACAGGCCGGCCGGCCCCGATTTATTACAGCGGCCAACCTTTCGATTGCGCCCCACCATTGCAAGAAGCACACCCACCACGAGAAATTCTTAGAGGGTATCCTGCGTGGCTCCAATGGCGCTCCGAGCGGCTGCCGACGACGAGCAGCAGTTCACCATGCATGTCGTGGTGGGCACCCACAGAAGGTTCATGGACCTCTCAGTGGTGTACACCAATGACCCGTTCTGGGTGGAGCACTCCATCCACATCATGGAGCTGTTGCTTGTCGAGGAGAAGTACAAGGTGGTCGGGTTCGATCTTGAGTACACCTGCGCTCATGTCGGGTCTCGTCCCAAGGTCGCCATTGCCCAGATGTGCGTGCACCACCACGTCCTCGTCTACCACTACTACCTGGCCACAAGGTCTTGCGAGCATTTCGACAGGTTTGTCAACAGCCCCCACTACATGTTCGCTACGGTGGACATCACCAACGATGTAATGGCGCTCGAGAATTCGGGCATCGCCCGCCAGAATCTTGTCGACATCCAGGGCCAATACAAGATCTGGGGCAGCAAGGAGCATGAGAAGGACTCACTGGTTCACCTACTGAGGCCATCATTGACCCCTACTACAGAGACATGAAGGATTCATGCAACAAGGACAAGCGTGTCTGGCACTCGGCCTGGATGGAGAAACTCAACAAAGCTCACGTATAGGAGGATCGTTGACATGAGGAAGTGCCTTCTTCCCCAAAACGGCCAGGGATCCAGCCGGAAGCAGAGCAATGGCAAGTGTCGTCAAAACAATAAGTAGTGATTAGATCCTCGTTTCTCCTACTTTAGTATGCATGTAATTTCTTACTTTGGTGTGTGGAAATGTTATGTGTGTAGTCACTTGTGTAATTTATGCTTAATTTGGTTATGCAATGATGTCTTTTTAAGTATATATGTTGATGCTCTGTAGACAGAGCGTAGATGTTGTGCGGACAAAGAAAATCACATCACACACGGACTAAACAATGGAACCCGTCGGTGATGTTTTCATCAATCACTCACAATTGTATACCAGCAATCGTTTGCTCACAACACACACGGCTTGTTAGCAGTAATCTTCTGTGTTGTTATTGGTCTTCACACACGCTTCCAATTACAGACCTGTTTGCCTCGTATCACACACATCTTGTTCATTTGAACCATTTATGTTCTCATGTCTCAACGCAAACAATTCATCCGAGTGAACCACATGCCGTATATTGCACACACCTTTGATTTGGCTGACCGTTTCTTTTGTGTTGCCTAATCACAAACAGTTCATCCGAGTGAACCGTATGCTATACATCGCACACACCTTCATCTGGCTGCCTGTTTCTTTTGTTCCTCCTCATCGCAAATAGTTAATTGAGCTGAACTGTATGCCCTGCATTGCACACGCAACTAAAATCCGAACCGTGTTTGATGCATCCTCCATCGCAAACATTTTGCACCTTTTTTGATGGTTTTTTACTCCACCGTTTGCGATTATGGCATCGCACTCAGTTTCGTCGAAGGGTCTCTGATCGTAGTGTCGCGTTAGCAGCATCCTGCAGTAGTGGAGGAACAATTAGTGTGCTATCAAACGTCACAACATAACTGGGTGATTATAAAGATGCTCTACAGGTGTCTCCGATGGTGTTTGTTGGGTTGGCATAAATCGAGATTAGGATTTGTCACTCCGTGTTTCAGAGAGGTATCTCTGGGCCCTCTCGGTAATGCTCATCACTATAAGCCTTGCAAGCAATGTGACTAATGAGTTAGTCACGGGATGATGCATCACGGAATGAGTAAAGAGACTTGCCGGTAATGAGATTGAACTAGGTATGATGATATCGATGATCGAATCTCGGGCAAGTAACATACCGATGACAAAGGGAACAACGTATGTTGTTATGCGGTTTGACCGATAAAGACCATCGTAGAACATGTAGGAGCCAATATGAGCATCCATGTTCCGCTATTGGTTATTAACCGGAGATGTGTCTCAGTCATGTCTACATAGTTCTCAAACCCATAGGGTCCGCATGCTTAACGTTCGATGACGATTTGTATTATGAGTTATGTGATTTGATGTATCGAAGGTTGTTCAGAGTCCCGGATGAGATCACGGACATGATGAGGAGACTCGAAATGGCTGAGACATAAAGTTTCATATATTGGAAGGCTACATTCGGACACCGGAATGGTTCGGGTCGTTTCGGAGTACCGGGGGTTACCGGAACCCCCTCCTGGAAGCTATTAGGCCTCATGGCCTTAGTGGAGAAGAGAGAGGGCCGGTCAGGAGGTGGCGCGCGCCCCTTGCCCCAGTTCTAATTGGACAAGGGGAGGGGGCAGCGCCCACCTCCTTCATTCTCTCCTCCTCCTTCCCCCCTTCTCCCACTTGGAATAGGAAAGGGGGGGCCGAATCCTACTAGGTTTGGAGTCCTAGTAGGACTCCCCCCCCCAAGGCGTGCCTCCCCCTTGGCCGGCCTCCTCCTCCCCCTCCTTTATATTCATGGGGAGGGGGGCACCCTAGGACACACAAGTTGATTTTTTAGCCGTGTGTGGTGCCCTCTCCACAGTTACACACCTCGGTCATATCGTCGTAGTGCTTAGGCAAAGCCCTGCGTCGGTAAATTCATCGTCACCGTTGCCACACCGTCGTGCTGACGAAACACTCCCTCGGCCTCAACTGGATCAAGAGTACGAGGGACGTCATTGAGCTGGACGTGTGCTGAACACGGAGGTGCCGTATGTTCGGTGCCAGGATCGGTCGGATCATGAAGACGTACGACTGCATCAACCATGTTGATAAAATGCTTCCGCTTTCGGTCTATGTGGGTACGTGAACACACTCTCCCCGCTCATTTCTATGCTTCTCCTAGATAGATCTTGCGTGATCATAGGATTTTTTTTGAAATTACTACGTTCGCCAACAAATATCTCCTGCTCCTCGCCAGGCTGTGCATTGGGGGTATCGGGATGGACTGCGCCGCTCGACGCCATCACCTTATGCTCCGGCAGTGCTGAGGCAGAGACTGCCAACTCCTTCTCCACATCCACAGCGGTTGCGATTTTCCCCGCACCATCATGGACGCCGCCAATGTCCTTCACTTCATCCGCGGTCACCGCGCCCTGCAACTCCACTACATCTCCGGCCGCTGCACCGGCATCGCCACAAGCTTCCTCCATCGGACAGATGGAGGCGATCAAGGTGAGGAAGAGGATGCGGTGGGGGAGAGCGAGACGGTGCGGTGGAGGCAGTGGACGAGAGCGAGACGACGCTGGTGGGGGAGAGGAAAATGATGCGGTGATGTCTACTATGCAACTTTATTCTTGTAGACACGTGTTGGGCCTCCAAGCACAGAGTTTTGTAGGACAGTAGCAATTTTCCCTCAAGTGGATGACCTAAGGTTTATCAATCCGTGGGAGGCGTAGGATGAAGATGGTCTCGCTCAAACAACCCTGCAACCAAATAATAAAAAGCCTCTTGTGTCCCCAACACACCAAATACAATGGAAAATTGTATAGGTGCACTAGTTCAACGTAGAGATGGTGATACAAGTGTAATATGGATAGTAGATATTGATTTTTGTAATAAGAACAAAAAAACAGCAAGGTAGCAAGTAACAAAAGTGAGCACAGATGGTATTGCAATGCTTGAAAATGAGGCCTAGGGTCCGTACTTTCGCTAGTGCAATCTCTCAACAATGCTAATATAATTGGATCATATAACCGTCCCTCAGAGTGCAATGAAGAATCACTCCAAAGTTCCTCTCTAGCGGAAAACATAAGAATAAATTGTTTGTAGGGTACAAAACCACCTCAAAGCTATTCTTCCCTTCGATCTATTCAAGAGTTCATACTAAAACAACACAAAGCTATTCTTTTCATTCGATCTATCCTAGAGTTCGTACTAAAATAACACCAAAGCAACATATTCATAATACTCAATCCAACACAAAGAACTTCAAAGAGTGCCCAAAGATTTCTACCGGAGAAACTAAAGACAAGAACATGCATCAACCCCTATGCATAGATTACCCCAATGTCACCTCAAGAATCTGCGAGTTGAGTGCCAAAACATATATCAAGTGAATCAATACGATACCTCATTGTCACGACGAGTATTCAATTGCAAGACATATATCAAGTGTTCTCAAATCCATAAAAGTATTCAGTCCATAACAATGAAATCTCTAAGGGAAAACTCAATTCATCACAACAAGATAGAGAGGCGAAAACACCATATGATTCGACTATATTACCAAAGCCCGCGATACATCAAGACGTGACATCTCAAGAACACGAGAGAGGGAGTGCTTAAACACATGGCTACTGGTACAAACCCACAGCCCCGAGGGTGGACTACTCGTTCCTCATCGTGGTGGCCGCCGGGATGATGAAGATGGCCACCGGTGATGATTCCCCCATCCGGTAGGGTGCCAGAAAGGGTCTAGGTTGGTTTTCGGTGGCTACAGAGCCTTGCGGCGGCGGAACTTCTGATCTAGGGCTACTCCCAAGGGTTTTGGAATATTTGGGAATTAATAGGGCAAAGAAGGGGTGCAGGAGGCCACCGAGGTGGGCACAACCCAGGCGCGCCCTGGTGGGTTGTGCCCCCCCCTCGGGGCACCCCCCAGGTGCTACTCTGGCCCATCCTAGGTGTTCTTATCCATAAAAATTCTCCAAAAAGTTTCGCGGTGTTTGGACTCCGTTTGATATTGATTTCCTGCGATGTAAAAAACATGCAAAAAACAACAACTGGCACTTGGCACTTTGTCAATAGGTTAGTACCAAAAAATGATATAAAATGACTATAAAATGATTATAAACCATCCAAGAATGATAATATAATAGCATGGAACAATCAAAAATTATAGATACGTTGGAGACGTATCATGCGGCACGGAGGGGATTTGGGGGAAAATGGTAGGGGCAATGGAGGTGGTTGCCCCTCTTTATACGATGGGATGTTTCGGGCATGTCCCATGGACACGTGCTACCGCACGACCCCAGTCAGTTGCATGCGCCCACGTATACAAATACCATTGTACGGTCAGCATACGAAACCACTATACGGGTAAACGGTCAAAGGTGGACTCGGCCCTACGCGGCCCCACTCGTCAGAGTTAACGGTCAAAGGCATTGACCCGATGGCAACGTCCGTTGTAACCTGTTCTGAGGGTTTCAGGCGAGGGAGTGGGGAAAAGTGAGCAAAATTTAAGATCGTGGGGATGAATGAGTACAACTAATGAACCAGGGGCACAGAAATAAAAATCCCATCATTTTAATGCATGTTGACATCCAAGATAAATCATTATCTACTCCTAGCTACTTAAGCATGGATGAGAAACTATAATCTCTAATTGTCATTGCAAACATGTTTGATCATAATATGCTGAATCATGGATACTAGGTTAAACATATTTACAAAAATAGAAAAAGTTGAGTTCATACCCGTTTCTCTCTGCCACAGACAGTTCATCAAATATCGTCATTATTGACTTTCACTTGCACGGCCGAATGATAAGAAAATAATAATAATGCAAGAGTGTCGTGGACTAAGCTGGAATCTACAAACAATTTTATTCAAAAGGAGAAGACAAGGTAATATGGGCTCTTCATTCGATTAATAACAATGCATATGAGAGCCAGTCAACATTTTCATCGTGGTCTTCTCCTCGATAAGACTCAATAAAAGAAAAAGAATTTCAGAGAAACACACTGAAATATTTTTGGAGTTCTTTAGTTTTTCTTGAAGGAAGCAAATTAAATAAAGAAAAACAAAAGGAGAAAAACTATTTACACGGGAAAGCTCCCAACAAGCAAAAGAAGAATCGAGAAATATTTTTGGGTTTTATTTTTAATACTTACACTAACACACTAGCAAGAAAAACCGAAAAGAAGCAAGCAACATTTTTTTTGGGTTTTCTCAAAGTTTTTCAAACACACAAGAAGAAACGAGAAAATAAATTCAGCATGGATAATACAATGAAAAAGTGTGGACACCGACAAATGGAATGAAATGTGTGAACATGAATGTAATGTTGGTGGAAATACGTACTCCCCCAAGCTTAGGCTTTTGGCCTATCTTTGTAATCACCACTCGAAGTAGCCATCAGGTCCCATGTTGAAGTGCTGGGGAGTGGGCACCTGAGCGTCCCACTCCTGAGGCTGCTCCTCCGCCACCGCCTGGGGGCTTTCCGGTAGGCAATTATGCCATCTGGCATGATCCTGTATCCGCCCCTGGTAATAGAATTAAACAAAGCAAGTGCAGGCAACGGAATAATATCATGGGTATTCTCACTGAAAACCAGGTTGTAAGGAATATGAATATCAGTGTTCTTGCCATCAATAAATTGATGATCAGCCATAGCCTGGCGATCTAAGTAAACCTTGGGCAAGCGATAATCATGCTGGCGTATCCGAATTTTAAAGTGACTCGCTAAGCGAGTGGCATAAATACGGCATGCAATAATAGCTCCTAAGCTAAAAGTGTTATCTCCGTATAGAGCACAGCGTAAGAAAGCGAAATCGGGGGCACTAGGTTCACCAACCTTCTCTCTAGCAAGTAAACACTTCGCAGTGAATAGAGCAAAATATTGCACAGAAGGAAAGTGCAAGCTAGTGGCGGTGACACTCGACACCCCTCTCTCATCTCCCACTGACAGAGTACAATAAAAGTCCTCAAACTCTGCAGGCCTAGGCTCTCTTATTTCCCCTTCAGAAGGGATCAAGCATATATCACAAAATTAAGTAAGTGGTATCTGACGGGTTTCAACATATAAATTAAACTGCACTTCAGGGGGGTTATTCCTACTCAGAAAATGGAAACTTTGCATAAAGGAATTTGTAAGGAGGTGGTATTGTTCACACTCGGCTGCGATGAAGTCGGTGAGGCCAGCATTAGCAGCAAATTGTGCGAACTCTTGACAGATTTCGGCTCCATCCATGAAGGGGTTGTGTGGCCATTCGCACGGGCGCACTTCCGCCATTCTCCGAGTATGGAGGACTCTATCGGATGATTCCCCAATGACTCCTTGGAGTTCTTCTTGGAAGCAAACTTCCTAAAGAAACTCATCTTATTCCTATAAATAAAATTCTGAAATTTTTAGTCCACAAAAATTTTATCAGCAAAACTTCACAAGATTGATAGCAACTACTCATGGAGATGTATAGAGGCCATATTGAGCATTCAAACTACTTAGAACTCTAAGAATTCAACATGCAAGCTCATCTACAACAACACCAAGAGTAGCTATGTGATGACCCCGATTCAATCGTACACTAATCATACACGCAAATGTGTACGATCAAGATCAGGGACTCATGGGAAGATATCACAACACAACTCTAGACACAAATCAAAATAATACAAGCTTTATATTACAAGCCAGGGGCCTCGAGGGCTCGAATACAAGATCAAAACACAAGAGTCAGCGGAAGCAACAATATCTGAGTATAGACATGAGTTAAACAAGGGTGCCTTAAGAAGGCTAGCACAAAAGCAACACGATCGAAGAGGCAAGGCTTCCTGCCTGGGACCTCCTAACTACACCTGGTCATCGGCGGTATCCACGTAGTAGCATCCATCGACGGTGGAATCTGGCTCCAAGGATCCACCATCTGGTTGCATCAACCGGAAATAAGAAAGAATGGGGAAAAGGGGCAACAAAGCAACCGTGAGTACTCATCCAAAGTACTCGCAAGCATCAGATCTATACTAAGTATGCAGTGGTATCAAACGGAAGGTTGTATCTGTGGACTGAACTGCAGAATGCCAGAATAGAGGGGGAAGGCCTAGCCTATCAAAGACTAGCATCTTCACGCAGCTCCGAGCATCTTGCAGCATGTAGAAGAGTAAAGAATAGCATTTTAATATTTAACAAACATGTTGTAACATTAATGCCCAGAGATCCTTCCTCGACTCCCTGCGAGAAAGCAATCCCAGAGCCACATATCTCAAGTATCCATTTGTAGTTGTATAAGATCAGGATATAAGTCTGAATGTCCATTACCGTGGACACGGTATTCGAATATATAACTTCCCTGCAGGCGTGCACCACGTTACCCAACACGCTCGATCACTCTGGCCGGACACACCTTTCTGGGGTCAATGCCTGCCCTCGGAAGATCAACACGTCGCAGCCCTACCTAGGCTCAGCAGAGAGGTCCCCGCCGGTCTACATCCTAAGCACTCCGGGGTCTTGGGCCCATCGCCCACAGCACTCCGGGTCATTGTGTGCAGGGTGGATACCAGCACCGCCTCGGATGGTCAGCACGATCCGACCGTGCCAGAATGCTGAACTGGACGTCTGACAAAGCTTCAGCTGATACTGCGACGTCGAGGCCCATAACTATTCTCGTATGGTGGTTAGTGCGTAAAGGCCAGAGGCCAACTCAGAACAAATACCCAAACCATAGTGTATTATTAGCTTGCGGAGACGAGCAGAGACTCACGATCGAAAGTGACCCCGTCGCCCCGTCTCGTGGACTTACGACAAGGGCCTAGAATGCCCGGCCGTGCCACGTAACCATCTTGCGGGTGCTCTCCGGGCACGCCCGACTTTCACCAAGGTCTCAACTAAAGTCATGGTAATCGTGTGTCCAAACATCAAGGGGAAAACCCGAGGAATCACCCCCGGAGGATTCCACTCAATGTAATCATCAAGGTGAACGTAAGAGGGACCACCCTCGAGGTTCACACTTGAGGTGTTGAACGACAGAGCCGTATCGGGAATGGTGAAAGAGGAAATCACCCTCGATGACCACGACCAAATAGCTACACTACAGAATTATCATCAGGAGTGCGTTATGATGGATCACCCTCGGCACTCGATAGTAGCTCTGTAGAGTCGAGCAACAAAAGGGGCGTGATGTGATGTGAGGTGTCGGGCTCTGGTCATCGATCACGTCGATCGAGGCGTCGATGATGAAGCAGGGGCAACAAGGACAAGGTGGGGGTCACTGATGGATCACTAACCAACCTATACTAGGCAGTTTAGGATAAGAAAGTAGGTAACAATAGCAGGTACAAAAGCAGGCTATGCATCAGAGTAGGAGCAAATAATAACAGTAGCAAAATCTAATGCAAGCATGAGATAATAGAATGGGCGATATCGGGATGATCAAAGGGGGGGCTTGCCTGGTTGCTCAGACAAGAAGGAGGGTCGTCGTCGACGTAGTCGATCACAGTGGCATCAGCAGCGGTCTCGGAGTCTAGCGGAGAGAAGAGGGCGGAAAAACAGTAAATACACACAAATATATGCATAACCTGACAATAAGCGATGCTAGAGGTGTTCTAACGCAGGGTTACACGATACCGGTAAAGGGGGACAACATCCGAGAAAGTTTTCCCGGTTCCGGACGTCTGTCGGACAGATGAACCGGAGGGGAAAGGTTGCATGTTCGCTATGCTGGGGACGTGTGGCGGACGAATGGACCGCGTGTTTGGATTCGTCTCGTCGTTCTGAGCAACTTTTGTGTACAAAGTATTTTCTTCCGACATACGGATTATTTTATATTATTTTCCCAAAGTTTAAATGATTTTCTAGAATTCTAATAATTCAAATTAAAAGCAAAATATACTTTTGTCACCTGGTGCTTCTCTAGCCCATTTGTATGACAATGGGGCCAATGGGGTTGGGTTGACCCAGTCAAAGGTTGACCGGTCCATATATGAATAGTAGGAGTGGGTCCCGTATGTCAATCCCTTTACTTTAATTAGATGATTTTAGTTGTTTTATTTAGGCAGCTGGGCCCGGCGTCACTGACTACTAGTAGTAGGATAGCACTAACAGTAATCTAGTTAGTCCATATGGTAATGGCAGTAGGCAAACTCATTGTGTGGCTGTATGTGAAGCTCACGCACAAGCACATACATAATCTGCTGGCGGCCATGGCCAAGCATCATCAGCAGCACCTAGCAGTAGTATTTGAGCAGCAGCGGCATGAGCAGCGGCCATGCAGTAGCAGGCACGCAGAGCAGCGGCTAGCGGCAGCAGCAACAACGACGCAAGGAGCAGCACAGCAGCACCGGCGACGACGGGCGCGGCGGTGGCGCGGCCACGCGTGGGTGGGCGTGCGCGGGGGCACGGCCAGGCGAGCAATGGCGCGGCGAGCACGTGACGAACAGCGGCAGATAGCAACTGTAGTTGTAGCCGGTGTTCTCGCACTCTCTCGTCGCTATGGAACTGCAGCGTTTTCTTCTCTTCTACTTATTTGCTGTTACAGCAACACATTCTCCTACCGGCCACGTTTGAGCTAATGGCCGCACCATTCCATGGGAGCGAACACTGCAACACTAGCTACTACATGCAGAAAACAAAGACTACGAGCACATACAAGAATGACTCCTTGTACATTTTTATTCTGACGAAACTGGAAAAAATCGACACTTGGGTTAACTGAAGAAGGAAGTAGCACGATTGAAAGTCTAACAGCAGCAGCTGTGGCACTTGGCAGTAGCGACGGGAGCAATAGGGGCCACGGCAGTGGCGGCTACAGGCGCGCGCAGCAGCAGCTGTTGCAAGGCAGCGGGCGGGGCGCGGCCGTGGGCAGGCGCACACGCGCGAAGGGGCGAACTGGGGTGGCCAGAGACGCGGGGAAAAAGCACGGCCACGACGAGCTCGTGGCCATGGCGGACGATGGCTTCGGCCTCGAACAGAGCGACAAATACGACAGCGGATCCGCACGGGAAGGAGAGGGGAATGGTTGGGTGCCTCATCGAGGAGGCACACGATGGCCCGTTGGTGGCTTAGGAGCAGCAGAACGGCGACAACCGTCGCGGACGCGCCGGTGACCGTAGGTTGAAGACCACGACGAATCCGGCGATGTAGGGGCTCCCAACAAGGACTCGATGGTGTGCACGACGCAGTAGACGATGACGGAGCTGATGGTCCAGCTCCTAGGCGCCGGGGTCGACGGTGGCCGCGTGGACGAGTCGAGACATGGCGATGGCGGCGCGGTTGCGAGCGGAGGGAGAGGAGGGCGACGCGAGGGGAATGGGGAGGGGCCGGCTAGGGTTCCAGGCGCAGTGGGTAGATATAGGCATGGGAACGCCGGAGGGCCGTCGGATGGCCGCCACGGCGACGGCCGGTGCAGTGGCAGGCATCGGCGCTGCCGACGATCCCCCCTGTGAACATGTGAACAGGGAGGGGGAGGCAGTGCGCTTGGGCCGGCCTGGTGGTTAGGTGGGCCAAGTGGCCCAGGGGGAGGGGGTTGTCTCGTTTTTTTTTGTTTAATTACATTTTGTTATTTACCTTTCACTGTTTTAATTAATTTCCACAATACTTTAGTTTAGTTAAAATACAAAAGTAGTTTCTAAATTAATATTACTATTTATACCTCTGCCACAAAGAGTTTCACTCACAAATAAAATAGTTTAACTTTTTAGAAATTATAAGAGGCATTTCAATGGTTGTTTAAGCCACTGTTATATTCATAAAAGGGGATTTAAACATTTTACAAAAGTGTTGGGTCACCACCATAATTAGATATGGAATATATGCCACACTTTGAACATTTTATTTTTCATGTTTGACAAATTTGAATTTTGGACTTTAGTTTGAACTTGAATTTGGATTGCGATTTGGATCAACCGAGGATTAGCAATAGTAAGAGTGATAACAAGGCACCGTTAGCGGGGGATTACTGTAGCTTAATTATCCGAGCGTCACAAGCTAATTACTCAAAATATAATCCACTAAAGCAAAAACTAATTGGACCAATGGAGGAGTCACATACCAAGTAGCAATCCCCCAAAACAGTTTCGGAAATGAAGCTTTAAGCAAAGAGATCGAAATCCGCGGGTTTGAGAGCAAGAACACGAGAGAGAGAGAGAGAGAGAGAGAGAGAGAGAGAGAGAAAGAGCAATGGTGATTTTTTCTGGAGGTAGGAGATGACATGGGCTAAAGCGATAAGTGAGGGGGCCCACGTGGGGACCACAACCCACCAGGGCACGTCTGGGGTTGCTGGCGCGCCCAGGTGGGTCGTGCCCACCTGGTGCACCCCCCTCTGATGTTATTTACATCAAAAATTTAGAAATATTCAGAAAAAATCGTATTGGATTTTCAGGGCATTCTGAGAACTTTTATTTTTGGGTCATTTTTTATTACACGGGAATTTCAGAAAACAGATAAGACATGGCACTTTATTATATTTAACTAAGAAAAACAGAAAACAAACGTTGGAAAGAGAAAGTTGTGCTTACTAAATTCATCAACTCCATACTTCTAAAAAATGATCCGTTAATAAGGTTGATCAAGTCTTATTAACAACCACTTTCGATTAGCATGAAACTGAAGAACTTTTGTAAAACACTAATTTACCTCAACGGGGATATGCATGTCCCCCACAATAAGCATTTGATATTTCTTTTCGGCAGTAGGTAGAGATAGTTGAAAACTTCCAATACTGAGTGTCGGAGATTTTTCAATAACATTAATACTATTCACTTGGACTTGTTTCTTCGGAAAGTGCACCGTATGCTCACTAAAAGTGACCTTGCTTTTATTGCAATCAATAACAGCCCCTGCAGTATTCAAGAAGGTTCTACCAAGGATAATCGACATGTTGTCGTCCTCGGGCATCTCAAGTATAACAAAGTCAGTTAAGATAGTAACATTTGCAACAACAACGGGCACATCCTCACAAATACCGATAGGTATGGTAGTTGATTTGTCAGTCATTTGCAAAGATATTTCAGCAGGTGTGAGTTTATTCAAATCAAGTCTTTTATATAAATAGACAGTCATAACACTAACGCCAGCTCCTAAATCACACAAAGAGTTCTGACATAATTTCTTTTTATGGAGCAAGGTATAGTTGGTATTCCCAGATCTCCAAGTTTTTTAGGTACTCCATCCTTAAAAGAATAATTAGCAAGCATGGTGGAGATTTCAGCTTTAGATATCTTTCTTTTATTACAGATGATGTCTTTCATGTATTTTGCATAAGGGGCCATCTTTAAGAAATCAGTCAAGCGAGTGCGCAAAAAGACTGGCCTAAGCATTTCAGCAAAGCGTTCAAATTCTTCATCATCTTTATTCTTAGTTGATTTAGGTGGAAAGGGCATGGGTTTTTGAACCCATGGTTCTCTTTCTTTTCCATGCTTTCTTGCCACAAAGTCTCTTTTATCATATTTTTATTTTTAGGTTGTGGGTTATCAAGATCAACAGCTGGTTCTATCTCAACATCATTATTCGGTTCTTTATCATTGTTTGGTTGAGTGTCTTCATGAACATCATCACTATCTTTTTCATTATCACTAGGTGAATGTTCATTACTAGATTGAGTTTCAGCATTAGAGATAGAAACATCATTATCATTATTAGGAGGTTTTTTTATTTCAGGTTCACTAGAGGCATGCGAAGTCCTATCATTTTTCTTTTTCTTTTTCTTTTTCTTTTTAAAAGGACTAGGTGCATTGATAACCCATAAGTATAGTGGATCAGTTGTAGCCTCTTTCGATAAGTAAGAATGTTGAACCCAACGAGGAGCTAAAGATAGAACAAATATCCCCTCAAGTTCTATCAACCACTGATACGACGCCATCGTATCTACTTTTCCTAACGCTTTTCCTCTTGTTTTGGACTCTAATTTGCATGATTTGAATGAAACTAACCCGGACTGACGTTGTTTTCAGCAGAACTACCATGGTGTTGTTTTTTGTGCAGAAATAAAAGTTCTCGGAATGGAACGAAACTTTGCGAGGATTTTTATACTATAAAAGAGAATTTCTGGAGCGAAGAACCATCGGAGGGGGGAACTTGGGTGGGCACAACCCACCAGGGTGCGCCACCCCCTCCAGGCGCGCCCAGGTGGGTTGTCCCCACCTGGTAGCCCCACAGACCCTGTAACCGATGCTATAAAATCCTATTTTTCCAGAAAAAACCAGGGAGAAAGAATTATCGCGTTCCACGAGACGGAGCCGCCACCGTCTCCTGTTCTTCATCAAGAGGCCAGATCTGGAGTCCGTTTGGGGCTCCGGAGAGGGGGATCTTCGATCTTCGTCATCACCAACCCTTCTCCATCGCCAATTCCATGATGCTCCCCACCGGGAGCGAGTAATTCCTTCGTAGGCTCGCTGGTCGGTGAGGAGTTGGATGAGATTCATCATGTAATCTAGTTAGTTTTGTTAGGGCTTGATCCCTAGTATCCACTATGTTCTGAGATTGATGTTGCTATGACTTTGCCATGCTTAATGCTTGTCACTTTGGGCCTGGGTGCCATGATTTTAGATCTGAACCGTTTATGTTATCACCATTATATCTATGTTCTAGATCCGATCTTGCAAGTTATAGTCACCTACTACGTGTTATGATCCGGCAACCCCAGAGTGACAATAGTCGGGACCACTCCCGGTGATGACCGTAGTTTGAGGAGTTCATGTATTCACGTGTGTTAATGCTTTGTTCCGGTTCTCTATTAAAAGGAGACCTTAATATCCCTTAGTTTCCAATAGGACCCCGCTGCCACGGGAGGGTAGGACAAAAGATATCATACAAGTTCTTTTCATAAGCATGTATGACTATTTACGGAATACATGCGTACATTATATCTATGAACTGGAGCTAGTGTCATATCGCCCTAAGTTATAACTGCCACATGATGAATAGCATCCAACAAATCATCGATCCAATGCTTACAATTTTCCTACATATTGATCTTGCTAAGTTACTACTTCTATCGTTACGGTTGCATTTTCTACAAAATCACTACTATCACTGTTACCATTACTATTGCTACTGCTACTACTATCAAAACTATCATACTACTTTGCTACTGATCACTTTGTTGCAGATAATTAATCTCCAGGTGTGGTTCAATTGACAACTCAGCTATTAATACTTACAAATATTCTTTGGCTCCCCTTGTGTCGAATCTATAAATTTGGGTTGAATACTCTACCCTCAAAAACTGTTGCGATCCCCTATACTCGTGGGTTATCAAGACCTTTTTCTAGCGCCGTTGCTGTGGAGCATAGCTATATTTGTTGAGTCACTTGGGATTATTATCAAATTTTCACTATGAAGAATCTGAAGGATGCTAAGACTAAGATTTTTCCCTCTAAGACGAGGGGGGGGGGTAAGGAACTGCCATCTACCTCTGCTTTAGATTCACCTTCTGTTATAAGGAAACTTGCAACACCACCACATGCTATCAATCCTGATATATCTCAAGTAATTGATGATGCTACTTCTGCTATGAATGATGCGCATGATGATGCTAGTACCTTGCTTGATGATAATGTGCCACTAGGTGAATTTCTTGATGAACAAATTTCTAGAGTAAGACAACATGATATTGTTGAAACTGATGATGAGCTTGACACTGAAAATCTTGAAACACCTATTAGAACTAGCCCTCCTATATATGAATTGCCGAAGGTACCGGAAGGTTATGTTATGGGTGAGGAAGCAACTAGAGATATTCTTGCTTGTAAGGATAGAGATGATCTAGAGAAATTATTATGCAAGCATAAAGAGAAATCTTTGAATGCTAAAATGAAATGTGATCCTAAGTTTGCAACTTCACCTATCTTTGTTGATGATAAGGATTATGAATTCTCTGTCGACCCAGAGTTAATTACTTTGGTTGAATCTGATCCTTTCCATGGTTATGAAACTGAAACCGTTGTGGCACATCTTACTACGTTGAATGACATAGCCACCCTTTTTGCTCATGATGAGTAGATTCACTATTACTATATTCTCAAATTATTTCTGTTCTCATTAAAGGGTGATGCTAAAGCTTGGTAAATACTCTTGCTCCTGGTTGTGTGCGTAGTCCCCAGGACATGATTTATTACTTCTCTGAAAAATATTTTCCGGCTCATAAGAAACAAGCTTCCTTACAAGAAATATTTAACTTTGTGCAAATTGAAGAAGAGAGTCTCCCACAAGCTTGGGGGAGGCTTCTCCAATTGCTTAATGCTTTGCCTGATCATCCTCTTAAGAAAAATGAAATACTTGATATCTTCTATAATGGACTAATCAATGCTTCTAGGGATTTCCAAGATAGTTGTGTTGGATGTGTTTTCAGGGAACGAACTATTGGGTAAGCTGAAGAATTATTGAATAACTTATTGAAAAATTATGATGATTTGATTCCTCCTGAACCACCGCTTAAACCCACTCCGAAGAAGAGGGGTATCTTATATCTCAGTCCTGAAGATATGCAAGAGGCAAAGAAATCTATGAAGGAAAAAGGTATTAAAGCTGAGGATGTCAAAAATTTACCTCCTATTGAAGAAATACATGGGCTTGATACACCACCAATGCCTAAAGTGGTAGAGGTAAATTCTCTAATGAAATTAGTGATAATGATAATCCTCACAATATGCACCCTAGCCAATGCCTTTATGAGTTTGAAAATTACATTAGAAAGCAAAACCACTTCAATGCAAATGTTATGAAACAATTGAAATACAATTCTGATGTGATTGCTCGCTTGAGTGACTTGTTATTTAGAATCTCAAATGATGTTAGAGGTGCGGAGAAGCATGCTTCTATGGTTCAAACTGAGTTAGAACATGTTGCTAAATCTCAAAGAGAATTTCTTGATGAAATGAACAATAACATACATGACTTTGTTGTTAGAGTAGCAACTAGAGGAGGTAAAATGACTCAGGAACCACTTTATCCTGAGGGGCACCCAAAAAGAATTGAGAAGGATTCACACAGGAATAATACCACTGGACCTAGTCCGTCTAAAAAGAAAAAGAAAAGGAGAAATGATAGGACTTTGCATGCTTCTAGTGAACCTGAAGTAGAAAAACCTCCTGATAATGATAATGATGTTTCTGTTTCTGATGTTGAAACTCAATATGGTAATGAACATTCACCTAGTGATAATGAAAATGATAATGATGATGTTCATGAAGATACTCAACCAAACAATGAAAAAGAACCAGATAATGATGTTGAAATAGAACCAGCTGTTGATCTTGATAACCCACAATCTAAAAATAAAAGATATGATAAATGAGACTTTGTTGCTAGAAAACACGGTAAGGAAAGAGAGCCCTGGGTTCAAAAACCTATGCCCTTTCTACCTAAGTCAACTAAAAAATAAAGATGATGAAGAATTTGAACGCTTTGCTGAAATGCTGAGGCCAGTCTTTTTGCGTACTCGCTTGACTGATATCTAGAAAATGCCTCCTTATGCAAAGTACATGAAAGACATCATCACCAATAAGAGAAAAATACCAGAACGTGAAATCTCCACCATGCTTGCTAATTATACTTTTAAAGATGGAGTACCTAAAAAACTTGGAGATCCGGGAATACCAACTATACCTTGATCCATCAAGAGAACCTATGTGAAAACTGCTTTGTGTGATTTGGGAGCTGGTGTTAGTGTTATGCCTTTCTCTTTGTATAAAATACTTGATTTTAATAAACTCACACCTACTGAAACATCTTTGCAAATGGCTCACAAATAAACTTCCATACCTATCGGTATTTGTGAGGATGTGTCCGTTGTTGTTGCTAATGTTACTATTTTGACTGACTTTGTTATACTTGAGATGCCCGAGGACGACAACATGTCGATTATCCTTGGTAGACCCTTCTTGAATACTGCAGGTGCTGTTATTGATTGCAATAAAAGCAAGGTCACTTTTCATATTAATGGTAATGAGCATACGGTGCACTTTTTGAAGAAATAATTCCAAGTGAATGGTATTAATGTTATTCAAAAATCTCCAACAATCACTATTGGAAGTTTTCAACTACCTCTACCTACTGTTAAAAACAAATATGAAATTCTTATTGTTTGGGACATTCATATCCCTGTTGAGGTAACTTAGTGATTTAAGAAAGTTCTTCGGTTTCATGCTAATCAAAAGTAGTTGTTAATAAGACTTGATCAACCTTATTAATGGATCATTTTTGAGATGTATGAAGTTGATGAATTTAGTGAGCACTACCTTCTATCCCTACCTTTCATTTTCTGTTCTTATTAGTTAAGTAAAATAAAATGCCATGTCTTGTCTATTTTCTGAATTTCTCGTGCAATAAAAAATGACCCAAAAATAAAAGTTCTCAGAATGCTCTGAAAATTTAATACTAACTTTTTCTGAATATTTAACAATTTTTGGTGCAAATAATATCATAGGACCCCTAGGCGCACCCTGGTGGGTTGTGGTCCCCACATGGGCCCCCTTACTTATCTCTTCATCCCACATCACCACCTACCTCCAGAAAAAAATCACCATTGCTCTCTCTCGCGCGTTCTAGCTCTCAAACCCGCGGATTTTGATCTCTTTGCTCGAAGCTCTCTTTCTGAAACTGTTTCGCAGCATTGTTACTTGGTATGTGACTCCTCCGTTTGTCGAATTAGTTTTTGTTTTAGTGGTTTATGTTTTGAATAATTAGCTATTCTTGGTGCCGCTGTAGATGAGCTTGCATGTTGAATTCTTAGAGTTTTAAGTAGTTTGAATGCTTGCTATGGTCTCTATGCATCCCTATGAGTAGTTTCTATTATTAGTGTGAAGTTTTGTTAACAAATTTGTCCCACCCGAAAATTTTCAGAAAATTGTACGCGAATATGATGAACCTCTTTGCAAGGAGTTCTTCGAGGAGGAGATCCTCGGAGGCATCTTCTAGTGACAGCTCCGTTCATCAGTCTTATGTTGAACCAAGTGAAAGTTCCATACGATATGCTGGCACCAAAACATGCCTATGGCCATGCGAGGATTATATGGTGAGTTTGGCATTAAGGAGGAATTTGAGCAATATGGTCACAGTGCCGACATCGGTCCCTACATTTCAGATAAGTGCAATCAACACCACACTCTCATTGAATCATTTGTCAAAGGATTTAAATTCCATCCCCGTGACTCTAGGGTGTCATTTAAACTATATGAAAATCCATTTACCATATATTTAGAGAGATTTGCTCACCACTGCAAAATCCCATTCTGGGGGTTCGCTTGACGAACCACCAAGATCTGAGTTCCAAACATTTTTTACTAGTCTTTGCTATGGTGAGACTAGGGGAGTAATGCAAGGTAGAATAAAGAGCGTTCATTTTCCCGAAATTCAGTACTTCGCATTATTTAATGGAATATGTATTGTAGGAAAACAAGATTGTAGTACACTTTCTGCTCCAGAGTAGAGCCTCATATGCATTGCTCTCACTGGTGACAGAAGTTATAATCTTGGAGCGATTGTTGCACGCAAATTGCAACACAACGCTAATAGTGGTTATTTCTATGGTGGAATTTACTCCACATGCTTAGCCAGAGGGCTGGGTGTTTCACCTTTGCCCTATGACCCTATTTTACCCACACAATATTTCGACTTTGATGCTATGAAACATCATAAGATCCTTAGAGGTGATCCCCATAATTTCACATATAAATTGTTGTTTAATCAAGACTCCATTGTACACACATATTTGCATGCGCCTGCTCCCTTTGATTTTCATAGTAGGGGAAGATATTTTGTTCTTGAGAGCGAGGCCTGAGCTCAGAACGCGGCGGTTGTAGCCGCACGGTAGGCTGAGGCATCCGCATCGAGAGCCTCCGTGAGCTATCACTCCGACCATTATGCAAGCTACTGACTGATAACCAAGTTAGGCCAAAATACTAAGCTTGTGGGAGTACGTATTTTCCACCGACATTACATTCATGTTCACACACTTCATTTGACGGTGTCCACACTTTTTCATTGTATTATCCATGCTAAATTTATTTTCCTGCTTTCTTCTTGTGTGTTTGAAAAACTTTGAGAAAATCCAAAAAAATATTTCCTGTTTCTTTTTTATTTTTCTTCCTAGTCTAATTGTTGTAGCACTAAAAAGAAAGCCCAAAAAGATTTCCTTGTTCTTCTTTTACTTGTTGGGAGCTTTCCCGTGTAAATAGTTTTTTTCATTTTTGTTTTTCCCTTTTATTTGTTTTCTTCCAAGAAAACCAAAAACTCCAAAAAGATTTCAGTGTGTTTCCCTGAATTTCTTTTCTTTTATTGAGTCATACCGAGGAGAAGACCACGATGAAAATGTTGAGTGGCTCTCATTTGCATAATTTTTAATCTAACAAAGAGCCCATTTTACCTTGTCTTCTCCTGTTGAATAAAATGTTTGCAGATTCCAGCTTAGTCCACGACACTCTTGCACTACTATTATTTTCATATCGTTCAGTCATTCAAGTGAAAGGCAATAATGACGACATTTGATGAACTGGCTGAGGCAGAGAGAAACGGGTATGAACTCGACTTGTTCTTCTTTTGTAAATATGTTTAACCTAGTATCCATGATTTAGCTCATTATGGTTAAACATGTTTGCTATGACAATTAGAGATTATAGTTTCTCATGCCATGCATAAGTAGCTAGGAGTGGATAATGTTTTATCTTGGATGTCAACATTGCATTAAAATGATTGTGATGTAGTATGATGATATGGTATCCTCATCTGAATGTTCGAGTGGCTTGACTTGGCACATGTTCATGCATGTAGTGGAATCAAAACCAACATAGTCTCTATGATATTTATGTTCATGGTGTTCATATCCTACTCATGCTAGTGCCCAATGTTAATTATGCATAATGCATGTTCATGACCGTTGTTGCTCTCTAGCTGGCCGCGTCTCAAACTATTTTGCTAGCCTTCGCCTGTACTAAGTGAGAATTCTGCTTGTGCGTCCAAAACCAAAAACCCAAGTTATTCTAGATGAGTCCACCATACCTACATATATGCGGTATTACCCTGCCGTCCTAAGTAAATTTGTATGTGCCACCTCTGAAAACTTCAAATAAATATCTTTTTTGTGTGCCTGGATTGTTCATAGAACGACGGGAGGTAGTCGGTATCTTCCATGCTAAGCGGGTTATTCTTAGGTCGAGTGTTTATTCACTCTCCATTGCACGAGAAAGGGGGTGGGAATAGGGATGCCCAGTCCCAAACTGCAAAAAGAATTGAGCTTACAAATAATCAAACAAAAACTCCTACGGAGCAATAACATTTACTTTATCACTTGGGAACCGCCACTAATGTGTTTAGCATGGAATATATTGATAACTGATGGTCGCGAAGTAAACAAGAAGGGTGCATTTCTCAAAATATCATTTACCTCTGTTTTAAAAACTTGGGCTCTGGCACCTCTCCAAATCACTGCTTCCCTCTACGAAGGGACTATCTATTTACTTTTATGTTGTTCATCACCTTCTAAAATAAGCACCAGAACCTGAGAGCACTGTTGTCATGCTTACGCATTGTGTGTAACTAATGTTGGGTGCATCATGACTGGATCCTTTCTACCATAAATTACAATGTTTAGTCCCTGCTTGAACTTTGGAGGTGCTCTGCATTTATGTTTTGTGGTCTCAGAAAGGGCTAACGAGATACCACTATTGTCATATTATATCATGGTTTCTTTGACAAGGTGTTGCTGTTTGAGATATTTTATTATTGCTCGCTAGCTGCACTACAAAAAAAATACACTTCCATGATGATACGTGTTTGTCATAGTAGTTCGCGTTTTTTGTCATGCATGTACATCCATGACAAATTTATGATAGAATCTAGATAGTCATACCTGTGTTGTCGTAGAAGTGTTCCATGACATTACCAAAATTATCATCATGGAAGTGTCCACTTCCATGACGATAAATTGCGCGTCACAGAACTGCTTTCGTCAAGGGTGACCGACACGTGGCATCCACCGTAACGGAACGCCGTTAAGCTATCGGGTCGGGTTTTGGATCCGATAACCCGTTAACAGCCCCGACCAATGGAGATTTTCCACATGTAAAATCATCATTGGCTGGAGCAAACACGTGTCGACTCACCGTTGGGATAGATGTCATCCGCTCATTTGATCGAAGGCGCCTATCACACGGCGACACGTGGCACGGCCCAACAGAGGCCCATTCTTGTGAAAAGGCCATCCCGTTTGACTTGGTCAAAAGGTGGCGGGTCGGCCCACGGAAAGCCTATTAACGGCATGTTCGCATATAGCCCATTTACAGCTCGCTAACCCAGGGCCCGTTACGCCCTATCCGAATTAGGCCCAGTAGCGTCATCTGGGCCGTCCAATATGATTCAGCCTGTTTTAACTTCTGGCCCATGTGTGGCCCATGACTTGTTTCGGCCCATATGAGGACCTTTGTAACTCTTGGCCCATTAACGGCCCGTGGTGAAACTGGCCCTTAATGAACAGTGTTTCACTTTATACCCATTAACGGCCCATTGTTCCATTGGGCCGTTTCCAGCCCAAGTTATCTTTCGGCCTTCTCAGGGCCCATTGATTCTTGGTCTCATTTGCAGCATTCGGTTACATACGGCCCGTTACAGTCCTTTTCTTCTTGTGGGACAAATTCAGCCCGTCGTTACAGTTGGCCCGTTTGCGGACCGTTAATACGTTGGGCCGTTTTCATGTCAAAAAACCCCTTGGGCTGTTTTCATAGAGTTATCAAATACGGCCTATTAACGGCCCGTTATGGTCCACGAATAGTACGGCCCATGATTGGCGAAATGAAGATACGCCCCGTAGAAGGCCCATGGATCCTACGGCCCGTATGAGGCCCATGGATAGTACGGCCCGTAGAAGTCCCATGGACCCTACGGCCCGTAGAAGGCCCATGGACCCTACGGCCCGTAGAAGGCCCATGGATCCCTATGGCCCGTATAGAAGGCCGATGGATCCTACGACCCGTATAGAAGGCCAATGGTCCTACGGCCGAACGAAGGCCCATGGATCATACGTCCTGCAGGAGGCCCATGGTTACAACAGTCCGTGTGTTGCCATGATTATTTTGGCCTAGTTACCAAAAATAGGCTATTGTGGCCACTAGAAAAAAACAGAAAAAGAACTGCAGTGACTACAAGCAAACAACTAAACAAGACAATAAGGAAATAAATAAGCAAGAAATTAAGGCTAGCCTATTACCGCTATTACACATATTACATCCACTGGGCATCAAAGTTTGCCACCAGTGCAAATATAGGGAACAAAGCAGCATATTAGATACACTTGGCCGTCAAAATTGGCCACCAGTGCAAATAAACGCGGCGGCAAAATAAGAGCATAACTGAAACAACTTCAGAAGAGCTCAAGAAACGTTATCCTGGGTATCCACCATGCTAGCAATAAGCTTAGCAAGCTGATTAGCTTTGTCCTGTTTGGCGCTAAAATCCTCCAACGCTTGCTGTTGCACCAGAAAGTATGCATCTGAATGCTCCAGGGACTTCCGCAGTCCTTCCGCTTCTTGTTGCAGCACAGCTAATCGATGTCTTTCAGCTTGTAGTTGAGACTCAAGAAACCGAACTGATTCAGACAGTGAGTTTGAATAGCTTGTGCACGCGGTAGTGGCCAGTAACTCGAACACTAAACCAAGACATGACTTTGGGGTTGTCTCGCTGTCTTCAAGATAGTCTTCCTTAGCTGTTTTATCAGCTTTGTTGGAGACCAACAAGGATGTGTCACTATCCTGAACCTTATCTGCATTACTTCCTTTACCATTGCTTAATAAGGCACTCTTCCCCAATATTCTGTCAGCATTCTAAAAGAAGAAACAAGCAGACACATAACAAGTTTAGCATGTACTAGTATATGAAACTCATTTCGGTGAACCAGTTCATTAGTAAGGTGGACAGGATTAAACTACCAAGTCTTCTATTGCCAAGTACTAGTACATAATAAAAGCATCAAACAAACATATATCTATGTCCTATGGTCACTACATTGTCTTGCCAAATCAAAATAGAGACATGGTTCAAATCATATCAGTTCAAGACAAAGCAGCAGTGAAAGAATACAAAGCGTGGGAAACTACACGTCACAACAAGATTTCAGATGGGTATCACGGGTCTACATGTACAACAACACTATTGGCTCTGTTGTGATGCTAGTAATGTGCATGATATGAAAGTCAACTGTATACACAATTGAAATTGAAATCAACAGAGCTATTGATAAGAGCAAACCTGTTAAAGAAACATGCGTGAACATACCTGCTGTGCCATTGGAGTTTCGATTGGATCCTTCAATTTAAAAATAAGTTCGTATCAGTAAATACAGTGATACAAGAGCAAAGCAATCATAGTTAAAAAAGGCACGCCTAAGCGAGCACTTAAGCGCGCCTAGGCTCTAGGCGTTGGCAAAATGCATTGCGCATAACTACGCATAATCTGTGCATAACTACACATAAGCATGCGCTTTGGTCAGTAAAGCGCAAGGCGGTGGCAAAACACACAATTAACGCCTAGCGCTTTTTTGAACTATGATAGCAATGGAATCTTAAATTAGAACAGTTGTTCTTCAGGTTTAGGCACTTGTTCTACATGAACATAGTACAGTAAGACGCAAGAATAAAATACTTAAAAATAAAAAATGAGCTCGTAGACCTTACCACATTCTTGGTTCGGTACCAGTACAGAACAAGGCGTTCCCAGTCATCGTCCAGTAAATGTGTCTTAGGAGAACGTAAGGGAATTTGATGAGTTTCTTTGCCGGTGAAGTACGTTTTCTTCAGGTAATTCCGATACTGCCACCAAGCATTCTTGAAGATAGCAGAGGTATTAGCACAGGTTACCTCATCTTGAGTTTCCAAATAGGTCCTTCTCTATAGAGAAAAATGGGAAAATTTGCTGTATTATAACCATCATGGAGGTAGGATGTATGGGACGAAGCAAAGTAATTTCCATGAATAACATTACTTACACATAACTCCTGGACAAACACCTGCAACTGGCATTTTCCTTCATCTTCAGTATAATATTTCCAAGATGGGAAGATACACACATACGATTTAACAACATCAAATGCGATAGATGCTAAACTACGACTGGCTAGTTGTGCTTCCTCCACAGGAATAGGCGTACTAACTGGTGGAGTTGGGGTTCACCGTGATAGTACTAGCCCTTTGGGCACTGGAGCTGCCTTACTAACTGTTGTTGTTTGGGAGCTCTATGGTGGAGATGGTGCTATGTCAACAGGAACTGGGTTACTATCGGCTGGGGTTGGGGTTAGATTGGGTGAAGCTGGTTCTCTGTCCATCGCAGTAGGGTTACAATCTGCGAGAGTTTGGGTTATGTGTGGTAGGGCTGGTTCTTGTGCATGTACAACCGGGGTGCTATCTCCACCAAGAGGTAGCATTGTTTTATTTGAAGACCGTGTTTTTATTCCGCTAGATACTGGCATCACCCGCTCCAATTCAAATGGCTGATAAACAGGAAACATAGTTGAATGTACAGACATTGTATGAGAGACAGATGCAATAGATAGTGTGGAAAAAAGAGGGCATGAAATAGTTGACATGTATATTGTTTAACTAAAACGGATAGCATGAAATAATTTCACATATATGATGTCTATCTAAACTGGATAGCATAGCATAACATAATTCAAAGATATGATGAATAACTAAACAGGATCGCATGACATAATTCACCTACATGTTATCTAAGTAATCAGGATCACATCATTTAATTCACATATGTGATTTATATGCTAAACAGAGGGCATTCGATATGATGTCTGAACTAAGAACATGGTGTTGAATATTGTGTATATGATGTCTAAACTATGCAATGCAAGACACCGTATACATGATATGAGTAGTATAACCGTGCCAAGTTAGAGCATACACCTCAGTGGGGGAATAGGACTGGTCATCTGTCTCTGAGTCCATCTCTGAGGAGCTATCGGGACCCAACAAGAGATCTGCTTCGACAGGTAGCACTGTCTGCTCTGAAGGCCTTGTTTTCACTCCAGATTTTTCCATCTCCCACCCAAATGGCTGATTCACAGGAAGAGTAGTTTAATGTACAAAGATTGTCGACAAATGGAATGTAATGAAGAAAAGGATGGGCAAGATATCATTCAAATATATGATGCCTGGTTAAACAGGATGGCATTGCACATTTCACATATATTATGGCTGGCTAAAAGACATGAGACTGCATAATTCCCATATATGATATAGAAACTAAACATGTGGCATTACAGAACATGTCTAAACTAAGAAGATGACATATATGATGTCAAAAGTAGGCACTGCAAGGCAACATATGCATGATATGACTAACATCATCATGCCAAGGTAGAGCAGACACCTTGGGGGGTAAATAGGAGTGGTTAGCGGCGTGTGAATACGCCTCAGAACAGATATCTTCCTCTGGATTACAATCTGGAGAGGGGTGGGGAGGGTTTGCCATTGAACCCACCATGGAGCGATGTCTGCACGACATTGTATTGCCGCACAAAACTCTTCTCTTTTTCTCTACATGTTCAGCATGACTGTGTACAATATCTGACATGCATACGAAAAAAATATGGTGAGATTATGTAAGGAGAGCATGTAGAAATTTAGAGTGATGGTAACAACCAGTGGATCGACGTTTTTCCTTTGAACCAAAATAGCCCTAATGGATCGACGTGAATGTATAGCAATAAGTGACTCAACAAGTGTACAACCTCTTTGCCGTAGCCGTGTCGACCTCAGCATCATTGGGTTGGTCGCTGAAGCAGTTGAGGCAGAGGTGGCTGTCGGAGGTGTGGAGGAAGATCTGAGGAATCTGTAGACGGTGTACAGGGCACTGCTCTGTTGTGATGGATCGTTCTGTCATTGGAGCAGCTCTGGTGAGCTGTAAGACGTCAAGGATGAAGCAGCACAAGACAGACATCGTCAATCTCAAGTGGGATTCTAATAGCATCTCCAATAGATGATGAAAAATGGATGTAAAATTAACATCACCAAAAACCACCTGACTACAACAGATGAGGTAAAAACTGTTGACTCTGAACTTAACTGCCGAAACTGAAATTAAATGTGGAATCTGAATGCTATTGTCGAAACTGAACGCAATGGTAGCAGAGAGGCACTTGACATGTAGTTTAGGGAGGGCCTGCAGTTGATCTTCAACCTGCACACCCCTGAGCCGCCTGCCACCACCGGCCGAACCGTCGGCCCCAGCGCTGCCTCGCCGCCCCGAAACAACTCGCCACCGCCGCCCCGGCCAGCCCTCTGGGCCCCCCGCCCCCCACACCCTGAACCCTAAGATAGATAGTGGGGTACCTCTCCGGCGAGCCCCCGTCCCCGCTGCGGGTGGTTTTTCCTTAACTCCGACGAGCCCCCCCTAACCCCTGAAGATCGACTGACCCAAAAGTCAATTCAGTCGACTGAAGTGTGGCTTAATCGGAGCAGAGCAGCAGCACGAGCGAGGGGGAGAGCAGCAGCAGCAGCTGGGAGAGCGAGCAATCGAGCGAGAGCTGGAGCAGCAGCAGCAGCGTGAGCGAGCGAGCGAGAGCCGGAGCAGCAGCAGCAGATCCCGCTGGTATGGACCCCGCCGCCGAAGGGGCCTCGCACTGGGGGAGAGCCGCCGTGGAGATGTCGCCCGCGGCGCTGGCTTCAAGGTAGCAGCTCCATGGGGGTGCGGGATGGAGCACCGTCGGCGTCGGGAGGTCGAGTTAAGGAGAAGGTGCGATGCGATGAGTGTACAACCTCTTTGGTGGCACCGAGTAGGCCTCGGCTTCGTCCGAGGAGTCGGTGAGGATGCTGCGGTTCCGGTGGAGCAGGTTAAGGCGACGCTGTGGGGATGGAGCAGCCGCGATAGACAAGGCGATCGTCGGAGCAGCTCCTTGGAGGTGGAGGACGGGGTGGCTGAACCAGCGGGACGGCGAGATGGACGAAGGATCCTCATCCGAGGAGGTGGATGAGGGACGTCGAGCTGTTGCGGTGGATGATGTCGTCGGGGAAGAGGCTCTGGCTGGGCAGCGGTGACGTGGCAGACGGAGGAGGGTGGGGTTTCACGGCTGGAGCGGAGAGGTTATGGCGGCCTGGGATTTCGAATGGCGAAAAGGGGGCGATGGGAGGGGGTGAAGCATGACTTAGGGACGCGCTTGTCCAAAATGTAGGGTGTGTTACAAAAGTACCCCCCGCCGATTTGAACTAGCGGCCCTTTCGGCTCAGGGTTAGAAGGGGGATTTCGCGTGTCGGGATTTGGCAGCTGGAGGGAGTTTTCGCGCGCGTTGTAATTTCGGGATAGCAAGGCGCGGGTTGTGAAGGCGCCAGTTTTGGGAGCACGATATCTGAATTTTCGGGATATAACAAGATGCGGGTTGAATTTTAGGGACAAGCCTAACATGTAGTAATA
This sequence comes from Triticum dicoccoides, assembly GCF_002162155.2. Classification (NCBI taxonomy): domain Eukaryota; kingdom Viridiplantae; phylum Streptophyta; class Magnoliopsida; order Poales; family Poaceae; genus Triticum; species Triticum dicoccoides. Next base: position 188,725,162 of record NC_041387.1, on the reverse strand, counting down.
TTGTACTTTTTTTTCACTGCATAGTAATATTGTACTTGTACGTACCAAATCAATTCGCACTTCCCTCAACCAAAAAGAAAACAAAAAAAATAAAACTATTCACACCACACAAAGAGAGAGTCTTGCCCCGTTTTACTATACAAATGCTATTCAAAGCTACTCCCTCCCCATCTATATAGGGCCCAATGCATTTTTCGATGCTAACTTTGACCAAATATTAGAGCAATGATATATGACATGCAACTTACACAAAGCACACCATTAACTTCGTCTGTGAAAGGTTCTTTCAATGATATAATTTTCACATTGTGCATGTCATGTACTATTAATCTTGTCAATAGTCAAAGGCGGTCTTAAATATCTCATTATGCCCTATATAAATGGAAGGAGGGAGTATGAATCCATGTTTTGTCCGATTAATTTTTTTCTCTTTGCTGTATAATGCATGTAACCTACTCATACCAACATTTTAGTTCATTCCAAATGTCTATACTACCGCTGCAATTCGAACTAAATTTGAATTCATTTCTCTATTTCAATAAGAATCCACAATCATGATTGTTGCCAACTTCAACCATCATAGTTTCCTTGCTATCCGCCAGATATAAATCGGACGGTCTATAATGCAGGATGGCAGGCACACCATCATCAACAACTCTATTTTTTATAAGAGTAGAGATAAAATATATTAAATGTATTATAACATGTTCATAAACACACCATGTGTATCACCGTTATATATATTCACACATACGTCGGTTTAAAACAGTATGATAAATTCTTCAAATATCCGAATTCGCTTTTTATAATGAAGTATATATGATCTCTATTCGTCTTTTACACCCATACCACCCTCTTATCTTTGTAGCTAGCGCTAACTTTCTCTTGTGCATGCACACGCCCGCATCCCTCTCACCCTCCCTTAGCATTCTCTAGCTCCATCGTGCAAATTCGTCTTTTCACTTTAGGTTGTTCACCCACGGTGTGTGTAGGCCCCCCAACTCCTTCTTTACGGCACACATCGATCGATATGCCTCTCTAGCCAGGTGTGCCTATCACAAACACAAGCTTCCCCTCTTCTCTTGTCACCGTCCATGCCTCACTCCCACCACTCTTTTCATCGTTCTCGTACTCGCACACTCCTCCCCGCTCGATATAGTATGCCTCTCGTACCACCTCCTACATGCATCGCTCTATCTCTATCCTTCTCCTCGTGCCTCGTTTGCTTCTAACACACACATGCATGTATACCGATCGATCTCCCAACATATACCTGGATCGACTTTAACTACCCCCACCCCATCGATCGACGTACCTCACAAGTTATGTCTCTCCTTTCTCTAACAAAGGGCAACTGATCTTCCTATGTAGTGATGTCTGCTTACCACAGCCATGTCGTCCCCCCTCATCATTCGTGCATGCCTCCTGACCCATCTCTCACACGCACGTGCATAGAGAACAAGCATCCATCTCCTCTCTTATTGATATTGCGGGCGTGCCCTCCGTTTGTCTAGCAAGCCTATCCCACCATTTGTTAGAAGCAACTCCACTACCACCCCCTCCAACACTCTAGCTCTGTCTCTCTCCCAACCTTATTCCTCTCATGCACATATGCATGGATGCCAATCGATCTCCCTTAATACATGAGGCAGACCGATCTCCTTAATACATGAGTTAGGCCTCTCTCCTCCTCCACACATATACCAGCCATTGTACCTCTATAGTTAATTGGGCCTCCCTCTTCCCCCACCACACACCGATAGTCGAGCGCTGCAGGTAGGTATCCATGCCACAGAGACAAACTGCACATGTACCCTCTCACGTTCCAGTAGGCCAGCCACTCTATATCTTTGACGTGGGCACACACAAATTCGATGGCACTCTTTATCGATCGCGCGCGCACACACACACACATCATCCCTCTTTTCGATTCTATGGACACCTCAAGCTGGTGATACCTCCACTCTCTTCTCGTGGATCGCCCCCTCTATATATATGTTATATCCAGGACTCTATTTCACACACATTGCATATGTTACATTTTTGATTGAACCCCCCCCCCCCAGAAAACTCTCAAGAACCCACACACTATATCTCTCTAGGTTTGTATCTCTCTCACACAACCCCACGTAGGTGGTGTACGTATACAAGAAGAGAATAGGTGCACCGTGCACGTACTCACGCTTCGTGCCCAGCCACACCCGCACGGGTACACGATGGAGCTCATTTCTTTACGAAATGGCAGCCCACGTGCTAACTTGAACGCCTGTAGCGGTTGTTTACCTAGGGAGGTCGTGTACCACGCCTGCATGAAACAAAGTTCGACTTGACGCGTTGCCGCGTTATTTTTAAATAAAGTTATAGCGCTCAATGGCACATACACAGAATATAAAATGATTTTTCTGGAGAAAAAGGTAGTCCGCTCACTATATACAATGGAGCCTTGCGTGCCTGGTTTGTCGCTCTTCAGAGTATCTCACACAAGGCTGCGGTGGCCTCTCTCTCTCTCACCTTTGATCACTGATCCGGCCGCATCCCGTCCGCCGGGGGAAAGGGAGTGCGGTAGCCTCTCTCTCTCTCTCTCTCTCTCTCTCTCTCTCTCTCTCTCTCTCACCGTTGGTCACTGATCCAGCCGCATCCCGTCCACCGGGGGAAAGGAAGAAAGTGCATCGTTTCTCCGTTCGACGGCGCCGAGGCAGCACGTCCCGATCTGCGGTACACGTCGTTCTCTCTGACCAAGCTCTGGCGCGGCAGGGCCTACGCCACCTGCTCGCAGATTCCGCCCGCCGCCGCTCACCTAGTTACATCCCGATGACCTCCAGGTATCCCCTCCGGCCTTGCTCCACTGCCCATCTTTGCACGTCGCTGCATGTGGATCTTCCATAGTTCTTTGCCCAAAACGTAGCTCGTCCAGCGTACTTTCCATATTGCATTCTTGTCCTCACACCATTTTAGACAAACACAACCGTGTTGTTATCTTCCCTTAGGGCAAGGAATATGCTTCTTTTTTGTCATCGCATGTGTCATCAACTGTTATTGGCCAGTAATTGTTTCCTTTCTACCTCTTTTTTGCAAACAGGGCTATCCATTTCACCTCGTTGCTATTGCGACCTTTTGGTGAACTACACAAATCACTTTTTTCTTAAGAGTGTTTTGTGCAGTTGTACTTAAATGTCACATGGGCAACGTCTCTACATTTCAGTGCGACTGCACAAAGGGAGATTGGTTTTGCTCTATCCTCCTCATCCAACTCCGAGCCTAATCTTCTCCAACTAGTTAGTCTTAAAAGAGACTGCAAAGGTGACCGTCTTCTATTTATGTGTTTATTGTTTCATCAGCAGTCCTCTATTATCGTAATCACACTTAATATCTTTGGAACAGGGACGCTCAGCTCTATTTTAGTGGAACTGCACAAAACGATCGGAATGTTGCATGCTCCAGACAGCTACTTGTTTTCCCAACATGCCTTGTTGATTTAGACAGAGCTGGGGGGACGTTGCTGCCAATGAAAGCATGGATCAACTTTAATTTAACACCTTCTCACAACTCTGTCTTCAGTTGTGATGTAATTATTAGCTCTGATCTGCTAATAATTGACATGCATTAGCAAGGAATTTAGTTTTTTATTGTTTCCGAAAGAGCATCGATGGCAAGACACGCGAAACAGAAGCTGAAAGATCACACCATTGTACAATTTCATGTCTCGCTGGAAAATTATTTGTATAGTACGTCAATTATGTAAACAAACGATGGAAGCTTGATAGCATTGCCAGAAGCCTCTTCATCATCCAGGTCCATGTGCCATGCACAAAATTATACTCCTTCGTTCCTAAATATTTGTCTTTTTACAAATTTCAAACGGGCATAGTTTAGAGTGTAGATTCACTCATTTTGCTTTGTATGTGTACTCCCTCCATACCTAAATATTATATTCATCTTTCTAGAGATTTCAACAAGTGACTACATACAGAGCAAAATGAGAGAATTTACACTCTAAAATATGTATATACATCCGTATGTGCCAGTCCATTTGAAAACTCTAAAAAGACAAATATTTGAGTAGTCACTCGTGGAAATCTCTAGAAAGACAAATATACTCCGGAGTATATTTAAGAACCGAGGGGGTAGTGCACAACCGCATGGGAGGCTCAGCCCGGTTGTTGCGCCGCATTAATAGTGAGTAATGAGCAGTCAAATCATAAGCCCCACCTTTCCCACTGTAAGTTGCTCTGAAGAAGCAACCATCAATACGCTCTTCTTTGAATCCGCTCATACTACTCCATCCGTCACTGTTTATACAGCACGCTTCAGAAAAAAGAAAAAAGATCTGTGGGACCAAGGCGACTAGCGATCGGCCTGAAAACTAGCATTGGTAGTTATAGCACGGCATCTATTACTAGTAGAGGGAATAATGCGTACACACATGCATTCAGTGCTTCCACCCCGGGTACAAACATGCATGCACTTACTCCACTCCATAGTTACATGGAGAGAAAACTGTGGACTTGATTGCGGTTACCATGCCCTAATTAATTGAGCATTAAACCAAACGCGTCTAAAGTCTCTCTGGTGGTGGAAATGCATTAAGAGAAATGCATCATAATTAAGCGCGCCCTGTAAACTGTGACGGAGGGAGGAGTAGTATGAAGGTTCAAAACCAAGTACGCGTATGGTCAGTCGGTCAACGCACCTCCTCTTGGCATATCACTGACATGTGGGACAGGAGTGTGAGCAAACTGATCTCAATTGACGGCAAAGAGCCAACCCGCCATTCCTTGAGAGAGACGAGGAGCGAGAACACACAGACGGGTTCGCATGGAGGCCAAGATATATTCGAGCATGGTTGGTTGATCGATATCATGCATTACATGTTGGGCTGCCGTTTTCCGCCCTTCTCCGGAATAAATGTGTACTTTATCAGAGATAAAAAGAAATTAGAGTACAAACGCTCCACCATGCGGTTCTAGTAGTAGTACTACTCGTACTACTGCGCTTGGCTCTTCGCCTCTTCGTGAAGTCGAACAATGATGGTACTCCGCATGTTGGGTAGTACAGTGTATGCCTCTGACAATCTGACACTGAATGGACTGATGCATGTCCATCGAGGGTAGGTTGCATTAGTTAAAAGGCGTAAGCGAGCTTCACCTTGTCCTGCAAGCTTCTCCTTGTTCTGCGAGTTGATGGGACACACCAAAAAGTAGTGCTAGTCCATACTCCCTCCTTTCTGGTTAATATGGCTCAATCCTTTTTGCGGGTAAATGAGAGAGCTTTAGTCATATATAAGCATTCTTAGGACGATCAGCCAAGACACTGGTCACTAGGAAGCGAGGTACCCCGCAAAAAAGAAGTAGGAAGCGAGGTGTTTCATCAAGCCAGCTCTCGGCCGCATTCAAAGTGCAGCAAGCACGGTTTGCATGAAGATGCGCCGCAAGGTTTGCTGACCTGTTTACATGCTGAATAACAAAAAAAGAGGAAATATTACCGAGCACTACTATTTGTAACAGGATATGAGCCAGAATTAAGCAAGAATTTTGGCGAGTGTTCCATGCAATCAACTTCTATTATCACATGCGAGAACCCTCGAAGATAACCAAATGTGTTGAAGATTTCTTTATCACATTTTAAAATTATAATAAGAGTGCAGACGCTCCTCCATTCGGTTCCTAGTACTAGTATAGTACATACCTTTATAGACTATATTAGTAAACTTTGCGCTTGCTTGTTCGCCTATTCAGGAAGTCGAACAATAGTAGCACTAGTAGTATAGTGTATGCTTCTAGCAATCTGACACTGAATTAACTGTTGCACGTCCACCGCCTGAGCGAGGGAGAGCTTGCATTAGTCAAAAGTTTCTCCTTGTCCTATGAGCCACCGCGCGCAAGTAATGCTAGTCCATACTGCCTCCTCTCCGGTTAATATGTATTAATTTCAAATGAGATAAATACACTGTCTGTCACTGTGTATTTGTAAAAATACGGTCAGTGGACTTCATAATACGCTCTTTGTGCTCAATATATATATTTTCCGGTGTTTATACGGTCACTAGCTCACCCTGACTGAGTATGTGTGCGCACGCACGTGTAGGTTGAGCACTTAGCGTGACCGTGTGTGTTCCGTCGTGTGCTCGGACATGCATGCATTAGGGCGTCGCGCGCGTTTTTGCGCCCATGTGTACGTGTGACTGTTGCATACACGTAGGGGGAGTACGTGTAGGGGCCACTGAGGAGCAGTCAAATCACACACTAAGTTAGTCGGAAGAAGCAACCATCATTTCACTCTTGAATGACACATACGCAATATAAAATTGTTGATACGGAGAGAAAAAGAAAACCACTATATATACACTAGCAGGAGCATAAGCTACAAGCCTGCTTGCTAAGGTTGCTTTCTTCACAAGCATAGAATGACGGGCCTGATCCCGCAGCTGGGGAAGGGAACAATGTTCTATGTAGACACAGTCAACATCGGTGAGGGAGAAAACCCATAGTCGGTGCGTCCCAATCGGGGGTCACCGCGGTTTGGGCTGATGCCGCGTCCCAACCGCCCTTCTAGCTACAGCCCGACGTCCCAGGTAGTCCATCTTCCTTTTGGAGCCGGCTTGCTCCACTGCCGTAGCTCCATCTCCATGTCGATCTTGCTCTACTTCTAATGGCTTCTACTTGTGATGAGTTTATGTCTCATGAACTAGTGCTAATACTATTATTCTAATCACACTCCTTCAATATCTTTGCCATCAGGGATGCTCAGGTCGATTTTAGTGGAACTGCACAAAAGCATCATATGATCCGAGGGTGCCAGCCATCTTTCCTTCGACAGGTTCTACCTGGACAGGGAATTAAATCATGTTTAGGGTTTAGGGTTTAAGTCGTAGTGACCCCATCAGCAGTTTTTCTTTCATACACGCTCTCACAACTTTTTTCTTTAGTTGTGAAGTAAATATTGGCTACGATCTGTGAATCATTGAGATGCATCAGCATGTGTGTTAGTTTTCCTTTGTATTTGATGGAATGTTGTAACGGGGCAACCTTGGAATAGGAATGAAAATGGAGTGGAAAGTTTCCGTTTTTCCGGAGAAAAAATGGAAACGGAGGGAAACCAATGTTTCGTTTCGTTGGATCGCCCCATGGAGCAAAACCAACGTTTAAATCACGTTTGTTGCGTTTGTGTCTCACCCTCCTCCACGGCTCGACCCCACACGGTCGCTCGGCATGCCACTCACCGCAAACCGAGTATACGATAACTTTCCCGCCTGCTTGTCGATGGATCGCGCCATGGAGTACTACTAGCACTATTGGAAGAGATTGACGAGTTGGGGAAGGACAGCTAGCTGTAGCACGGACTCCCAAAAACTTTTTACATGCATGTTGTAGCCGGCTATTGCGACCTTTGAACGCGGAGCAGCCGCGTGCACCCGGAAGCGGCGCGGGCGATGCTCTCTCGGCTGGCGCGCCGCTTCAATGCCGGCGCCAGTGAGAGGTCGCGTCCGCTCTGGCCGGGCATGAATGCGGCCCTGACCGTTTCGGGCGGGAAGCACGCGCGGGTGATGAAGAGGGTTCGGGTTGGTCAGGACCGGCAGTGGCGGTGGTCCGGACGTGCGCAAGCAAGAGATGTTGTACGTTAATATTGCTGCGTATATAATTAACAACGTAAATAATGTGCTAGTTGGACAAATATGATTGGAGATGGAGATGGAAATGGAATTTTACATAAACACGGATATGCATGTCTATGTCTATGTGTATGTGCGCGACGACTCTTGCGACCTGGAAGCGGGGGCGTGTTTTTGATCGAGTTTTCTTTCTTGGTACGTTAGAAAATTAGTTTGTCCAATTCACATCTGGATGTTATTTAAGGACATCACATCTAAGCTCCCACAAGTATATAATGTAGCAACAAGAAACAAAAAAAACTAGGATAAAAAAATAGACCACAAACAGAGTGGACATCAACTTAGATGTGACATAACTATGTCACATCTAGATGTGTCCTAGACAGACCCTTAAAAAATTGTCCGAGTTTTCGTTTCTTTTTTCTGGGAACACGCGTATTCTATTTAAAACCACTGCTATGGAGAGATTTTTTTACTCCATTATAGCCTCTTGTTTGATAGAGTTTCTCGCATCTCGCTCTCTCACCCTCTCCATATCAAAACAAGATGACAGTGTCCAGTCTATCTCTCTCCTCACCGGTGGTCACAGATCCAGCCGAATCCCGTCCGCTGCGGGAGGTGAGGAGGTGCAGCGTTGACGTTATCGCCCTCGGCGAGGGGGGGAGCCGATGCGCACTGTCCTCTCGGAGCCGACGGTAGCATGGACGAAGATCCTCCGCGCCCTTGTTCGCTGCCGTCGTGTGGGCAGATCCCGCCCGCCCACCTAAACGACATCTCGCCCACCTGAGGTATAACTTCTTGTACTGGTCCAGCTCCCCAGGTCGCTGCGTGCGGGTTTTCTCTATGCAACTACTCCCCAGCTCCCCATGCATAGTAGCTAGGGTTCGTCAGCTGGTCCAACATCACCTACTAGTACTAGAGGAAATGCCACTCGAAAAGTTGTCCTAATTTATGCCTCGGTGGAGGTATACATGTTGTTTCGACAAAAAGTACATGGTGGTTGTGCGGTCATTGTCCATATGGTGGTAGTACTATGACTGGTTAAATGAAGAAATGCTTTTCTTCTCGGGTATCCTGGTTTAGTTCCCATCAAGATATAATTATGATGCTTCTGTTTGTTGGTGTACTTCTCATTAACCCTTTTTTATATTTTTGGAAACAGCGATGCGTGTCTCCATACCCGGGCATGTCTTCCTCAATTTTAGTGGAACTGCACAAAATTGGATGGCCACTGTTGTTCCGCCTCACTGTCCTCTGCCACGTGGTTCTTCCTTCCTCGAGCTTGATTACTAAGAAGAAACAGACCACGGTGAGGATTTGTCGAACTTCATAGGTGCCTCACCCAAACTTGATGCCTAATGGATGATGCATCACCATGATGACCTATCGATGCTCATGGTCGCGCCTCATGGTTGCGTCGGCTGGTGAAGCTGATCGATTTTCAATGAAAAACAAGCTTTCTTCCATCAGTGCTCTTTGCTTGTTACGCACAAAGATGATATCCTTCGTCAGTTCACCTTGGTTGCGTTGGAGACGCAGTCGTCTTTCACGTTGGTGCAATTTTATCACACAATTGGCTATGAACCAAATGTTTCCTCGAAGAAGGATCGATGTTGGTACTAAGAGCATAAGTTTTGTATTGATTTCTAAGCCTTCTCACAACTTTGTCTCCAGCTCCCCTATAATTTTATTTGTCCAGCTATTAACTTTGATTTAAAAAATGGTGTGGACTAAAAACCCGGATGGACGTAGTAGCCCTCCATTTTTATTTACTCCGCATATTAGATTTGACTGAAGTCAAACTTTGTAATACTCCCAAACCTTTCCGATAATTGAAATTAAAATTCTTTATTTGTACACACTCTCACACGTTTCCGATAATTTTGCGCATGTGTGGTTGTTCACTTAAGGGAGGGTAGTGTACCATACGTGAAGGACAGGAAGTGCGACCAGGACGCGTGGGCGTGGATCATTAGTTCATCGGAAGTAGTACTCCCTCTGTACATTAAATAAAGAGTTTCGTTTCGTACTTACACAATTTAAAACGATTGTTATGGAGAGAATAAGAAAACCACTCCACTATATATTAGTCGTATACACACGAGAGTACTATATGGATGCAACTTCATTGACTTAGTGCACCTGCCTTTGGGTTTATGACAGGTGGGCCCAAAATGTGGCTAGCTCACCTGTCATACAGCCAAAAGCAGATGGAGTGAAAGCACCGGAGCTCAGTCCGTACTACATTAGTACTCCCTCCGTAAACTAATATAAGAGCGTTTAGATCACTAGTTTAGTAATCTAAACGCTCTTATATTAGTTTACAGAGAGATTATATATATAAGCGGGAGCCTCAGCGCTTGTTCGCTAGGGTTTGCACTCTCCACACACTCACCGCAATACATATATGTTACACGCTGGAGGCTCAGCGTTCATTTGCTAGGGTTTGCTATATTCACAGTCTCTCATCCTCTCTTCACCAGATCTAAACAAGATTGCGTTAGCCTCTTGTCTCTCTCGCCCTCACAGCTGGTGAAGGAGGCGTCCGTATCCCGTCGCACCGGGAAGGGGAGGAGGTGCAGCGTTAACTCTATCGCCTTCGGCGAGGGAGGCAATCCACTACCGGCTGCGCTGTTCTCTTTCACCCAGCGCCTGTGCGGGAGGGCCACCGACCCCTTCTTCCTCGCTGCCGTACGTAGTGTGGGTAGATCCGGCCTCCCGCCCACGCCTTGCCACATCCCGACGACCCTAAGGTATAAGTTTCTTTGAAACCGTCATTGCTCTAGCTGCATGTGGATCTTTTTCGATCTGTAGTCTAATCTAGGTCTTGGTTCCAAGAGGAAATAAAGGTGCGGTGGGGTGGAGTATGAATCTAGGACGTGGTTCAATGAGGAAAGGAGGGAGGAAAAGTAGTATAGACTGGCTATCCAGCCGCTTTGTTGGTCGAAAAGGGAAAAAGGGGGTAACCCAGTACACACATCTGTAAGGAACCGATCTCTTTGTTGAAAAGGGAAAGAAACTTGGGGGGGGGGGGTCGGGTAGTTTGTGCAGGACTTGATTTGCTGCCCTCACATAGGAAAAAAGTTCAAAGAGAACAAATATGGGACCAACACAGATATACTGCTTGGCTACATACTCTGCATCACCCATTTATACGTGTGGACGCACATGGTGCTAGCATGTCCCATACAAATATTTTGCTGTTGTTAATCTAAGAATGCTGCCGGAAAATTGAAGCAATGCCACTGTTAAAAGTAAATTACATTTTTTGACGAATGTTGTTTCAAGAGAGTATCTCTGTTAATATGAATCAATGCTACCGTTTTAGAAATGCTACTATCCTACTTTGTTTTCCATCCAAGATAAGTTAGATGCTTCTTTCTGTCACTGTTTGTCTCATCCTCCTTTATCGGCAAGTAATTGTTTCCTTTTTTGCCTCTTTTAAAACAGGGGTATCGATTCAACTTGTTGCTATTGCGACATTTCGCTTCGCTACTCGAAACACTTATGTTTTAAGAGTGTTTTGTGCAGTTCAACTTGAATGTCACACCGGTGACTTTGCTTAATTTTGGTGGAACTGCACAAAAGGAGATCGAGATTTGTTTTCAGTGTTCCTGTCGAGTTGTTTCAAATCTTGGTCTCTACCACATGATATCTATTCAACTTCTTGCTATTGCGACATTTTGCTTCGCTACGTGAAACACTTTGCTTGATTTCAGTGCAACTGCACAAAATGAGATTGGATTTCCTATTCGTGTTAGCAGATTCGTATTTTATCCTGGTGTTCTCATGAAAGGTCAGTACAGGCCTTCATCCACATGATTGTGTAGTGTGCTTTGAGATGTTGTGCTACTTGTATTGGTACTATTTTAAATAAATGTTGAATTGAAGCTATTGTATTGCTGTCTTTTCCCATTAAGTAGTGAACAAAAATTGGACCAACCCAGACATGATGCTTGTTGCTTTGTTACAACAAACTCTGCATCACCCCCTTTATAAGTAGATGGAAGCACATATTGTTGTTGCGCCCACTCTCCCCTGGAACTGTTTATGCTTTTCGTTAATCTAATGCCGCTGGTAAAATTAAGCAATGCCACTCTCAGAATTAATTAACTACTGAATCTTAGTTCAAAACTGCAACACTTGTTAGGAATGGTACTATCCTGCTTTGTAGTTCTTTCTACATGTTTAACCAAGGTATTGTTAAGATAATGTCTCTTTAAAAATGAATCAGTTGCATTGTTTTAGGAATGGTACTTTTCTGCTTTGTCGTTCTTTATACATGTTGAACCAAGGCATTGTTAAGATAATGTCTCAGCCAATATGAATGAATCACACTGATGGAGAATTGCTCCTCTCCTGCTTTGTTTCCCATTAAGACAAGTCATCAACCATTATTTCTCAGTAATTGTTTACCTTATACCTATTGTTGCTTACAGGGATATCAAAATTAAAGCTCGGTTTTATTCCGACTTCGATTTTAGTTGAACTGCACAAAAGGAGCCAATGTGTCCAAGGCAATCTGCTGCGTTTCTGGGTCCAGTTGGTCATTCCACTTTGCAGAAAGAACCAGTCACTGGATGCGGTACATTACAAAAGGAATGACCGAGAAGCTTTACAGAGTATTATTAGACACCGGTGACATGACTAGTCTGCAGAGACCATTGGCAATTTAACAACATGTGGAGTGCCCTGGGCAAAAAGTGCCCAAACAAGTACAAGAAGCTAAGACAGGACACGATCATAGGCATTACATATTTTGAATGGGAAAAGCTTGTCAAAGTTTAATCATTGATGTTAGCAAGAAGACGTTAGTTTAATATATTGGAATTGGAAAACCTTGTCAAAATTTGCTCATTGATGTTAGCAAGAAGACGTTAGTTTAATATATTGGAATTGGAAAACCTTGGCAAAATTTGCTCATTGATGTTAGCCAGAAGACATGCATTTGATATTTTTGAGTGGGACGCCCTTGCTGTGAGCAGCGTCGAGTGTTTTTTCCTATTCCTGTGTTCAGTTTAGAAGTAAACAGTTACTCTGCTAAGATATTCCTGTGTTAAGAGTTTGTTCTGAATATTTTCTATGTAATGCCAAGCCTTGTGTTTGATTGCAAAGTTAAGCCTGGAATGTTGTGGCATGCGGCATCACGAGCTGTTCACCGTGCCTCCTGAGAATAATGCTTCGTTTTGTTTTGCATGTCAATCTAATGCCAGTGATTTGCTTGTTAAGAAGATCATCCTCTTCTGTTGTTTCCGTGCGTAAGAAGTTCATCGTCTAATGTTTCATTCATAGCCTATATGACATGACGGGTAGGTGAGACGTGAAACCATATGATCTTCCGACCAACTCATGATATTAGGCCGTGATTGGATCGTTGTTTTCCAACCAAAACCGCTTGTAAAACTGACACTTGTAAATTAAAGCAGATGGTCTCGGGCGAAGACGCTTGGTTGGTCGATTTCGACTAGTAAAATATCGGAAGTACTTCACACACGATAAAAACACTGAACGACACTTGGATGATTGCTAATCTAGCCGTTAGCTGTTGTTTCAGCCTTGCCCATAGATGGCATGATACGCACGTCGTGCATGTATCGTCTGGTAATGTTGTCCATATAGCAATGCTCGTAAAATATACACTGGTCTCTCAAATTACACACGTAACCTGCCGGTTTTACTTACAGACCTTGGGCCTTCCGATGACGAGTAAATTACACTTGTATGTTAATACAGGTTTGAAATAAACCAGAGCTCCCAAGTGCGGCCTTACCGTTTCATGCCGTCTCAGTTTCTCGAAGGTGCTCATAGGTGTCTGATGATCCTGGCTTCCTGAATGAGCAGCGGGCGCTGTATCAGACCTCTGTAGGGCCCGCGAGGCCCTCTCCGTTGTCCTTCGAGTTGTTGCGCTCGCCGTGGCACCGAGCATTGTTAACATGGTCAACGAACATTAGGATTCAGGAGATGACTTTATTTTGACTGGATGACACTAGGGACCCACTAGGGCCATAGCCGTACGTACGCAAGTGCCTCCTTATTATGTACAACTATTTTTTTTGCTTTCTCCTGGTTTCCTGACATCACGGTCCCACACCATTGTCAACCTATGTAGTCAATATAAACGTGAGAATTGCACAAGGTGCGGCCGACAGCTGGGAGCAAGCAGCTCGAGCAGTATTTGTGTTTTTGAGGAGTGAGCACTGTAGAGTTTTTCTTGGCGATGATTTCGTTGTTGTTCAGAGGAGAGCAGGGTATTAACTGGGCGGGCTGTGGCCCGTCTAGCCCAGGCCAGATATCCAGCCCAGATACTACTTTTTTCAAGATGAAAATGGCTAGCCCAGCTATACGTCTTTTTGAGGAATACCCAGGCAAGGTAAACTTGTTATTCTCCGCCCCGCTGTGCTGCAAATCTTTCCTAGGAGGGATGCATTAGGCTTAACAGGAAAATGGGCTTTAAAAATAATAAATGGGATGTAATTATAAAAACTGGGCAGTAACTATAAAAAAATGCACCAAACACAAAATTAGTTTATAAAATATTATTTATGGATTTTGAAAATCTTAAATTTTCATTGTTGCGCGCGCAATATTTCGTTGGATTTTTACGTAATACAAATTTATATTTAATCTGAATAGAAATTTCGGGATAAAAATATTTCGGATCCCGTCAAAATGTGGGAAATTTTATTGAATTCTGTCTTCAACGGTTGGTTGAAATTATTAATCGTTGTCCTAGCTAGAAAATGGGTTGTACTTTTAACAAACTATAAATGGGCTGTTGTAAATTCCATTAGAATTCAAAAATGGGTTGTACATTCTTACAAAACGCAAATGGGCTATAAGTTCTCTGCCACACACTTGTGGGCCTACTAAGTGACGCATCCCCCAAAAAAATAAGATGACGCGTATGCAAGGCTTTGTCAACTTATTATAGTCAACACACGGTTCTAGCAGCAGTGGCCGTTGGATGACTATCCAATGGATGTCGTGCTTCTTCTTCAATCTCGGATATTCTTAGCTTCGGCCGCCCAAAAAATGATTCCTCCACCTGACAATCTGGGGCGCACCGTTTCGGAGGCTGACCTGTGGGCCTACTAAGTTGGAGCGTACCGAGGGCTTTGTCAACTTAGTCAATATAAACGATTCTAGCTTCAGTGACCGTACGATGTCCATCCAACGTCTGTAGTGCTTCTTCAACCTCTGGACTTCTTGGTCCAGCCGCCCAAAGCAGCGCCGGTCGTGCCGCCTGCTCCTGCCTCCCGTGGCCGGCTGTGCTGTCGCGGAGGCCTCACCGCCCCCATACTACTCCCACCGCTGGCCAGGCCATCCCTCCACTCACCCACACCCCCTGTTATTCTGCAGCGACAACAGCCTCACACCGCAGCCGAACCAGTGAACCCTCGTACTCCTCTCCGCGCGGGTTTCCACTGCTGCGTCTTCCTCGGCTCCGCCTCGTCCCCTTCCTAGGCGTCGCCATCGTCCACCGCCCTGGTGCTCTCGGCGCGGCGTGGTCAACATGGTCAACGACCGACTTCCATCGGAAGAGTACTATACGTGGAGAGGCTGACAGTTGGGTCCACGGCGGCCGCAAGGAAGTGCCTCCTTGTTACACGCAAAATAATTATTCCTCCACCTGACAGCAGGGACCCACCGGGCGAGCCACCTTATTTCATAGAAAAAACGTTTCCCCCCTAACTGCTGGTACCCACCGGACGGGCCACCGTATTTCGCGAAAAAACGTTCCCCCCGCCGTCAGCTCGGACCCACCGGAAGTGCCTCTTTATTATGCACAAAAAAATGAATACTCCCCCTGCTAGCTGGGACTCACCTTGGTGGGATGCTGACTTGTGGGCCTACTAAGTTGACGGGGACGGAGCTTAGTCAATATGAACCATTCTAGCTCTAGTGACCATACGATGTCCATCCAACGGCCGTGGTGCTTCTTCAACCTCTGGTCTTCTTGCTCCAGCCGCCCAAAGTAGCACCGGTCGTGCCGCCTGCTCCTGCCTTCCGTGGACGGCTGTGCTGCTGCGGAGGCCTCACCGCCTCCATACTACTCCCACTGCTGGCCAGGCCATCCCTCCACTCCACTCACCCACATCCCCTGTTATTCTGTAGCGACGCCAGTGTAGCCGAACCAGTGAACCCTTGTACTCCTCTCCGCGTGGGCATCCACTGCCGCGTCTTCCCCGGCTCCGCGTCGTCCCCTTCCTAGGCCTCGCCATCATCCACCGTTGTGGTGCTCTCGGCGCGGTGTGGTCAATGTGGTCAACGACCGAATTCCATCGGAAGAATACTGCATTGTGAAGAGGCTGACAGCTGGGTCCATGGCAGCCGCAAGGAAGTGCCTCCTTATTATGCGGAAAATAATTATTCCTCCACCTGACAGCAGGGACCCACCGGACGGGCCACCAGTATTTCGTGAAAAAACCTTTGCCCCTGACTGCTGGGACCCACCCGACGGGCCACCATATTTCGCGAAAAAAACATTTTCCCTGCTTTCAACTCGGACCCACCGGAAGTGCCTCCTTATTACGCACAAAAAATGAATACCCCCCTGCTAGCTGGGACCCACCATGGTGGGAGGCTGACTTGTGGGCCTACTTAGTTGACGGGGACGAAGGGCTGTGTCAACTTAGTCAATATAAACGATTCTAGCTCCAGTGACCGTATGATGTCCATCCAACGGCCGTAGTGCTTCTTCAACCTCTGGTCTTCTTGCTCCAGCCGCCCAAAGCAGCGCCGGTCGTGCCGCAAGCTCCTGCTTCCCGTGGCTGGATGTGCTGCCGCGGAGGCCTCATTGCCCCCTACTATTCCCACCACTGGCCAGGCCCTGTGGCGACGGCAGCCTCACTCCGCAGCTGAACCAGTGAACCCTCGTACTCCTCTCCACGCGGGCTTCCACTGCCACGTCTTCCCCGGCTCCCCGTCATCCCCTTCCAAGGCCTCGCCGTCTTCCACCTCCCTGGTGCTCTCGGCGCGGCGTGGTCAAGGAACGACTTCCATCAGACGTGGACTGTATGTGGAGAGCCTGACAGCTGGGTCCACGACCACAGCAAGGAAGTGCCTCCTTATTACGCGGAAAATAATTATTCCTCCACCAGACAGCGGGGACCCACCGGACATGCCACAGTATTTCGTGAAAAAAATGTTTCCCCCCTGACTGCTGGGGACACACCAGCTGCACCTTCGCACGCAAGGAAGTGCGTCCAGGCAAAAAAAAACGATTCGCCCCCCTGACTGCTGGGAGCCACCAGCTACATCTTCGCACGCAAGGAAGTGCGTCCGAAAAAACGATTCGCCCCCCTAACTACTGGGACCCACCAGCTACATCTTCGCACGGAAGGAAGTGCCTGACAGTCGGGACCCACCTGGTCGAAGCGTACATAGCGTTTTCATTCTGGTCGCGAACGTGTACGTACATACTGGTCATAGTAGAGGCGCGCACGTACACGTATGTACAGCAGCGAGTATGCAAGAAAGAAAATACGGCCATGTACGTACATACGGGCAGGGTCTCGAACGCCTACTCGTGCATATGTACATGGCTGGGTCGGAATGGAGAAATAGTGTCGTCGTCGTGTTCATGGGGAGGCAACGGAATGCGTCGTGTTCATCGGGAGGCAACGGAATGCGTGGGAGCCAACCGGCTGGGTCGGAACGGAATGCATGGTCGTGTTCATCGGGAGGGCTTGGACGGAACAGACGATGGAAACGAGGCCTGGCGTACCGCACAACGAGGGAAACGGCCTTGTGTTCGACCGGCCACGTTCAAAACGGGATCATGTTCATCGGGAGGGGTCTGGCGTACCGCAAAACGGAGGAAACGGACCTCATACGGTCGAAACGGGGTCCTGTTGATCGGGAGGGGCCTGGCGTACCGCAAAACGGAGGAAATGGACCTCCTACGATCGAAACGGGGGTCCTGTTCATCGGGAGGGGTGTGGCGTACC
>NC_041387.1:188607882-188707175 GCF_002162155.2 Triticum dicoccoides | reverse complement strand
CGTCGACCTCCTCCAGCCTCCACGAGCTACCGTCGACCTCCTCCAGCCTCCATGGGCTCCTGTTCATCCATCCTCCACCGCATGCTACTCCACCGGCTACTGTTCAACCACCCCTCCACGGGCACCCCTCCACCATCTATTGTTCATCCAGCCCTCCACACCACGGGGTCCTGTTCAACCACCCCTCCACGGCCACCCCTCCACCATCTACTGTTCATCCAGCCCTCCACACCACGGGTTCCTGTTCATCCAGAGGCAACGCCACCGCTCACTGTTCATCCAACCCCCCTGCAACGCTCACTGTTCATCCTAGAGGCAGCATCGATCGGCTTCAGTTAGCAGCAGTAGCGAAGGAATCGCTCCATCGGGTTCAGTTAACAGCCATCGATCGATCGCTCGGGTTCAGTAACGCGTAGCCTGCAGTGCAATCGCTCGGGTTCAGTTAGAGCCCAACGCCTCGCTCGGCTTCAGTTAGAGCCAACGCCTCGCACACACGCGCGTACGTACGAGAGAAACGCGCATCGCTCTGCCCCCGACCTCCCACCGTAACCGGCAACTCCCCGAAATTTTCCTCCCCCTCTCTTCTACCACGGTTTTTTCCGTCATGGACGGCCCAAAGAATGTCATGCAACTGCATCTCCGGCTCGCCCAGGACAAAAAGCCCATTTTCTGTCATGATTTTTTGTCATAGAAGTAGGAGCCCACCACATCTATGATGATACCGGATTTTGTCACAATTATCGTCATAGAAGTGTCATATGTATGACAGAAAAAAAATCCGTTCGGCCCAAAATGTCACGGATGTGTCTTTTTTTGTAGTGCTGATTATATCATTGATATGAGTTAATATTTTTTATTAGTTATTGTCGGCTTGGTTAGTTATAATATTGGCTGAAAATCTGGGTGATGTTTAAGCTTATTTATGCAAACAAGAGCAAAAGAGTTCATAAAAGTTTTTCTTTTTCACTTTCAGTTTATCAATAGAATTGCTTGAGGTCAAACAAAGGTTTGAGCTTGGGGGAGTTGATATGTCTCCATCATATCTACTTTTCCTAACGCTTTTCCGCTTGTTTCGGACTCTAATTTGCATGATTTGAATGAAACTAACCCGGACTGACGCTGTTTTCAGCAGAACTACCATGGTGTGGTTGAATTGACAACTCAGCTGCTAATACTTACAAATATTCTTTGGCTCCCCTTGTGTCGAATCTATAAATTTGGGTTGAATACTCTACCCTCAAAAACTGTTGTGATCCCCTATACTTGTGGGTTATCAACCACCGATACAACTCTACACACACTTTATGTTCGCTTTACCTAGAACAAGTATGAAACTAGAAGAACTTTGTAGGTGTTGAGGGATAGGTTTGCAAGATAATAAAAGAGCACGTAAATGAAAACTAGGGGCTGTTTACACTTTAGATAAATAAACAATTAAGTTAGTTTAACGAGTGTGGAAAAGTGGTGGTAGGAGTTGCGGAATTGTCCCTAAGCAATTGACTATGTTACTAGACCGATAGCAAGTTTTATGTGGGAGAGGCCACTGCTAGCATGTCATCCCTTACTTGGAATTCTATGCACTTATGATTGGAACTATTAGCAATCATCCGCAACTACTAACGTTCATTAAGGTAAAACCCAACCATAGAATTAAGATATATTAGTCCCCCTTCAATCCCGTATGCATCAATTTCTATGCTAGGCTGAAGCATAGTCCTATCAACATACAACTAACCCTATGGTGTGGTCCACACACGCGCTCATATGATGGGCACCAAAGGACAGCAACATAACCACAAGCAAATTAAACCAACCATAGCAATTCACCAATCACTGATAGGACAACAAAAATGTACTCACACATCATAGGATGGCAACACGTCATTGGATAATAATATGAAGCATAAATCATCATGTTCAAGTAGAGGGTACAACGGGTTGCGAGAGAGTGGACGGATGTAGATAGATGGGGGAAGGTGATGGAGGTGTTGGTGAAGATGACGTTGTTGGAGTAGACCGCCGTCACACGATGATTGCCCCGGCAGCATTCCGGCGCCACCGGGAGAGTGGGGGAGAGAGCCCCCCCTTCTTCTTCTTCCTTGACCTCCCCCCTAGATGGGAGGAGGGTTTCCCCTCTGGTCCATGGCCTCCATGGCAGCAGAGGGGCGGGAGCCCCTCCGAGACTGGTTCTCTCTCTCTCTCCCTCTCTCCGTTTCCCTCTGTTTCTGCATTCCTCGATTTTGGCCTTTCACCGTTTCTTAAATTCTAGAAGATCCGTAACTCTGATTGGGCTGAAGTTTTAACACGATTTTATCCGGTTATTAGCTTTCTTTTGGCGAAAGAAGGGCACCAACCACCTTACGGGGTGGCCACAACCCTCCCAGGGGCGCCCAGGGTAGGGGGGTTGTGGGCCCCTTGGGCATCGTCTCGCGTTGATTCTTTTTCCTAAAAATCACATACATTCCAAAAAAATCTCCGTAAGTTTTTATCGTGTTTAGAATCCATTTGATATGTATATTCTGCGAAGTAAAAAACATGCAACAAACAGGAACTGGCACTGGGCACTGGATCAATATGTTAGTCCCAAAAATAATATAAAAAGTTGACAAAAATATATGAAAGTTGTAGAATATTGGCATGAAACAATCAAAAATTACAGATACGACGGAGATCATGCATCAGTGTTGATTCTTTGAGTATCTTGTTCAATTCTTTTAGGGTGACCTTCAAGATAAAGTGGTTCCTGAGTCATTCTAGCTCCTCTAGTTACTACTCTAATAGAATGATCATTGATATTATTATTGATTTCCTCAAGCAATTCTCTTTGAGATTTAGCAACTTGTTCTAACTGAGTTTGAACCATATAGGCATGTTTTCCTACACCTCTAACATCATTGGAGATTCTAAATAACAAGTCACTCAAGCGAGCAATCATATCATAGTTATGTTTCAATTGTTTCATAACATTTTCATTGAAGTAATCTTGCTTTCTAATGTAACTATCAAACCCATAAAGGCATTGACTAGGATGCATATTACAAGGATTGTCCCTTTCATTAAATTTCATTAAGGAGTTTACCTCTACCACCTTGGGTGGTGGTGTGTCAAGTCCATCTATCTCTTCAATAGGAGGTAAATTTTTAACATCCTCTGCTTTAATACCTTTTTCCTTCATAGATTTCTTTGCCTCTTGCATATCTTCAGGACTTAGATATAAGATAGCCCTCTTCTTCGGAGTGGGTTTATGTGGTGCTTTAGGAAGGGCCCAATCATCATAATTTTTCAATATATTATTCAATAATTCCTCAGCTTGTTCAATAGTTCATTCCCCGAAAACACCACCAGCACAACTATCTAGGAAGTCCCTAGAAGCATCGATTAGTCCATTATAGAAGATATCAAGTATTTCATTTTTCTTAAGAGGATGGTCAGGCAAAGCATTAAGCAATTGGAGAAGACTCCCCCAAGCTTGTGGGAGACTCTCTTCTTCAATTTGCACAAAACTAAATATTTCCTGTAAGGCAGCTTGTTTCTTATGAGCAGAAAAATATTTTTTAGAGGAGTAATAAATCATATCCTGGGGACTACACACACAACCAGGAGCAAGAGTATTGTACCATATCTTAGCATCACCCTTTAATGAGAACGAAAATAATTTGAGAATATAACAGCAGCGAATCTTCTCATCATGAGCAAATAGGGTGGCTATATCATTTAATTTAGTCAGGTGTGCCACAACAGTTTCAGTTTCACAACCATGGAAAGGATCAGATTCAACCAAACTAATCAACTCTGGGTCGACAGAGAATTCATAATCCTTATCATCAACAAAGATGGGTAAAGTAGCAAACTTAGGATCACATTTCATTCTAGCATTCAAAGATTACTCCATTAGTTTGCATAATAATTTCTTAAGATCATCTCTATCATTGCAAATAAGAAAATCTCTAGCTATGTCCTCATCCATAACATAACCTTCAGGTATCTTAGGCATCTCATATCTAGGAGGGCTAGGTCTAACAGGTGTTTCAAGATTTTTAGTTTCAAGTATTTCATCAGTTTCAATGATCTCATTAGTTTCAGTAATTTCATTCTCTTTAGCTCTAGCAATTTGTTCATCAAGAAAATCACCTAGTGGCACACCATCATCAAGCAAGGTACTAGCATCATCATGAGTAGCATTCATAGAAGTAGCATCATCAATTACTTGCGCATATCAGTATTAATAGTATGTGGTGGTGTTGCAAGTCTACTCAAAACAGAAGGTGAATCAAGTGCAGAGTGTGATGGTAGTTCCTTACATCCCCTCGTCCTAGAGGGAACGATCTTGGTTTTTGTATCCTTCAGATTCTTCATAGTGATAAATAGATAATGATCCCAAGTGACTCAACAAATATAGCTATGCTCCCCGGTAATGGCACAAGAAAAATGGCTTAATAGACCACAAGTATAGGGGAGTGTAACAGTTTTCGAGGGTAGAGTATTCAACCCAAATTTATAGATTCCACACAAAGGGAGCCAAAGAATATTTGCAAGTATTAGCAACTGAGTTTTCAATTCAACCACACCTGGAGATTAATTATCTATAGCAATATGATCAATAGCACAATAGTATGATAATTTTGATAACAGTAATAGTAACGGTGACAATGATAGCAATAATTTTGTAGCAGTTGTGACAGTAGCAATAACTGTAGCGACCAGACCTCAGACAGTCTAGTCTTTGTGCATCAGTGTCATCCCTGGATCGATAATGCTGACAAGCATAGTACTTGAGGATTTATAACAGAGTTTCAATCACACAGTTATTATATCGAATGTCTCAAAAGAGAACTTATTACAATAATATGGCTTAAGGCCATCTAAAAACGATAACACCGGAAGGCTTGGAAGATAAAGTGACTCCATCAACTCCAACGGCATAGCGGAGTGAACCACAATGACCTATTGCACCTTACTCGTCGTCTGAAAAGTCTGCAACATGAAATGTTGCAGCTCGAAACAGGTCAGCACATGGAATATGCTGGCAATGTAACACATAGAGTAATGAACAAAATAAATGCTATCAGTACATGCATATATGGCTAGTGGAAAGCTCTATGGTTATAGTTTGTGCATAAAGCCAATTTTCCCTACAACAAAGGAATAAATTTTATTTAACTATCATGGTTGTTGATAAACATTGAGAAGGTTCCTCCAACTCAATCCCAATTAAGCATCATCATTAAACCAAATCAATTTAATTTAGAGTGATGAGATCGACATGATAATCCAGGAACCAGATACTCAAGATGTCCATAACCGGGGACAAGGCTAACCATGATTAGTTTGTACACTCTGCAGAGGTTTGTGCACTTTTGCCCACAAGACTCGAACACATCCATGGTTGGATATTCGAGACATAGTCTTTCTGAAGCATTAACTCTCTACTCTAGGTAGACAGTACCACCTACAACCCACTACATCTGCTAGTCTACCTCTTCAAGAGCTTCACACAACTTACTCAACTATGCCAGAGCCCATATTGGTTTGTGGCTGCGCATGGAAGTTTCTAGCATGAATAATCTTATGATCCCTTTGAGCCTCAGTGGCGAACCGTAGGATGATCACACGGGTACTCCGGGATATCCTAGGACAACATTGGATTCTCCAGGTGGCTTGACAACTACTGGGTACTCCAGGGTGCCTCAACCAATCCACCCAGATGTCTATTTAAGTAGCCACCTTAAGTTAACCATTAATTAACAATACTCACATCTTTCATGGATACACTCACCCAAACCACGTCTACGAGCATAGCATAGCAAAATAAGCATAACGTAGAAGTAACTCCCAAAGGATTGATAGTAAACAGGGCAATAGGTTCTACCTCATCATCTACTTCTCAAACCCACATATTATTCAGATCCTAACCATGCAATGTTTGAGTATTGATCTAATGCATAAAGACTGGGTAATAAATAGGTATGATCAAAGTGTTACTTGCCTTGCTGATGATTCCTAAAACCTAGACACTCGTAGTAGCACGCTTCGCACTCTGGGTACTCTATCGCAAACAAACAATAGCATACATAAGCACTCAACTAGAAGCACGGATAAAACTCAAATAAGAGATCTAACCAGAAAGTTCAACTGAAGAACTCTGGTTTGCAAAAAGAATCAAATCAAACGGAGCAACGAAACTCAAACTACGAAAGAAACAACATCTGTTTACTAATCTGGACTAAAGTCAGATTTTATAGTACCGAAATCTTGTTCAAGTTGGTTAAACAGAAAGTGGGCTTCGATACAAAGATCTTGGCGCTTGAATCGCCTGAATCGGATAAACGAGCGAAAAGATAAACTAAAAAGAAGATCGGGGCAGAAATCGCGATCGAAAATAATCGCGGAAAAACCTGGAAAAAAACGCGATGAACAGGCTAACGAATGAACGTTCTCTATCTGCGGCGGATGAACGAACAATGTTAGTTAAAACGAATGTACAGATGAACGTCTGTTGTTTAACTAAACCGGGAAAAAAACGAACCGATCTAAAAAAATAAACCCAGGGTTTCTAAAAAAATCGAACGGTTTTTCTGGGAAAACCGGCGGCGGCGGATATTACATCCGGCGAGGTCGGGCTCGACGGTGGTGGGCGGCTCCGGCGGCGGGGCGACGGGGTGGAGGCGGTGACGGGCGACGGCGTCGACAAATGGCGGCAACGGTGGCGGCTTCGTGCGGCGGCGGCTCTAGGGTTCGGGGGCGGCGGGGTGGCGGGACGGGCTGGCGGCGGGGTCGGGCCGTGGCCTTTAAAGGGCCGGCCGGGTACATTGTCCAGGTCGGACACGGCCAGGTAAGGCAGTAACTCTTTTTAAAATAAATCCTGATGCAGAAAAACTAACGAAAGAAATACTAAACGGAGTCCAAAAATCCTGAAATAAATTTTCACGGTCCTCTAATAATATTGCGGAAAAAGTGAACATTTATTTGGGCCCTAATGCAATTTTGAAAAACGCATATTTTTCCTAATTCAAATAAAATAGCAATAAACTCCGAATAAAATTCTTATTTGATTTTAATATTTTCCTCCAATATTTCTATATTTTGAATAAGTCATTTTATCCCCTCTCTTTTATTTTCATATAAGAAATATTCGAAGGGAAAAATAATTAAAACCAAATGATCCTCTTTTTAAAATTTGAGAAAACTCAAATATGAAAATAACGAAATCCCCAACTCTCTCCGCGGGTCCTTGAGTTGCGTAGAATTTCTAGGATCAACCAAAATGCAATAAAATATGATATGCAATGATGATCTAATGTATAACATTCCAAATTGAAAATTTGGGGTGTTACAAACATACCCCCCCCCTTAAGACGAATCTCGCCCTCGAGATTCGGGTTGGCTAGAAAATAGGTGGGGGTGGTCCTTCCGTAGGTCTTCCTCTCGTTCCCAAGTGGCTTCATCCTCGGTATGGTGGCTCCACTGAACTTTGCAAAACTCGATAACCTTGCTGCGTGTGACTCGGCTGGCAAACTCGAGAATCCTTACTGGTTTCTCCTTGTAGGTCAAATCGGTATCCAACTGAATCGCTTCCAGTGGCATTGTATCTCTCAGAGGAATATCGGCCATCTCTGCGTGGCACTTCTTCATCTGGGAAACGTGAAACACATCGTGAACTCCTGACAATCCTTCTGGTAATTCTAGCTTGTAAGCAACTTCTCCCATATGTTCCAAAACTTTGTATGGTCCCACAAAATGTGGCGCTAACTTTCCCTTAACTCCAAAACGCTTAACTCCTCGAAGTGGGGACACACGAAGATACACTCTGTCTCCGACTTCATAAACTGTCTCCTTGCATTTAGAATCTGCATAGCTCTTCCGCCTAGACTGGGCTACCTTGAGTCTATCGTGAATCAGTTTAAGCTTCTCTTCAGACTCTTTAATCAAATCTGGTCCAAACAACTGACGGCCTCCAACTTCATCCCATAACTACGGTGTCCTGCACCTCCTTCCGTACAAAGCTTCAAAAGGGGCCATCTTCAAACTAGCTTGATAATTGTTGTTGTAAGAGACTCTGCATATGGCAAATTGTCGTCCCAACTAGATCCATAATCTAGCGCACAAGAACTCAACATGTCCTCCAGAATCTGATTGACTCTCTCGGACTGTCCATCTGTCTGTGGGTGAAAGGTTGTACTGAACTCTAGCCTGGTACCCAAAGTCTCATGCAACTGATTCTAGAACTTTGAGGTAAACTGGGTTCCTCTATCTGATACAATGGTCCTCGAAACTCCATGCAGACATACGATCCTGGTCATGTATATGTTTGCCAACTTAGCACTAGTGTAAGTGGTCTTCACTGGGATGAAATGAGCTACCTTTGTCAACCGATCGACTACAACCCATATCAAGTCATAGCCTGAACGAGTCCTGGGCAATCCTGTGATGAAGTCCATGCCTAGCTTGTCCCACTTCCATTCAGGTATCGGCAATGGCTGTAGCAATCCTGCTGGCTTCTGATGCTCTGCCTTCACTCTTTGACATACATCACATACTGATACATACTCAACAATATCTTTCTTGAATCTGGTACACCAGAAATCGTCCTTCAAATCCAGATACATCTTGGTATTTCCTGGGTGAATCGAATACGGCAAATCATGGGCCTCTTGCAGAATCAACTTCCTGATCTCGGGGTCATTAGGCACATATACGCGATCCTCAAACCATAAGGTATCGTGCTCATCCTCACGAAATCCTTTAGCCTTTCCTTTACTCATTCTTTCCTTTATCTCTGCAATCTCTTTGTTAGTCTTCTGAGCTTCCCTGATCTTATCCATCAAGGTAGACTGAATTTCCAATGCTGCGACATAACCCTTTGGAACTATTTCCAAACATAGCTTGCGAAGATCCTCTACTAACTCCTTGGGTAATCCTCCGGTCATAAGTGTGTTGACATGATTCTTGCGACTCAACGCATCGGCTACTACATTAGACTTTCCAGGATGATAGTGTAACTTCATATCATAATCTTTGATGAGCTCCAACCATCTCGTCTGCCTGAGATTCAACTCCTTCTACATGAAGATATATTTCAAACTCTTGTGATCCGTGTATACCTCAAATGGTTTCCGATGAGAAAATGTCTCCCGGTCTTCAACGCATGCACTACGGCTGCTAGCTCCAAATCATGTGTAGCATTAACTCATGGGGTTTGAGCTGTCGTGAGGCATATGAAACAACTCTTCCCTCCTGCATAAGCACTGCTCCAAGTCCTCGACGAGAAGCGTCGCAATACACTTGATAATCCTTGCGTTGATCTGGAAGAATCAACACTGGGGCTGTAACCAAACGTTTCTTCAACTCCTAAAAACTGGCCTCACAATCCTTAGTCCAATTGAATTTGGTGTCCTTCTTCAACAACTCCGTCATGGGCTTTGCAATCTTAGAAAAACTCTCAATGAACCTCCTATAGTATCCTGCGAGTTCAAGAAAACTCCGGATCTCTCCAACCGACGTGGGTGATTCCCATTTAGTCACAGTGACAACCCTGGTGGGTTCTACTGCTATTCCTTCTCCGGATATAACATGCTCGAGGAATCCAACTTCCTTCAACCAAAACTCACACTTGCTGAACTTGGCATATAACTAATGTTCTCTGAGCTTCCCAAGTACCAAACACAAATGCTCCTTATGCTCCTCTTCATTCTTTGAGTAGACCAGAATATCATCAATGAACACCACGACGAACTTATCCAAAAACTCCATAAATACCTTGTTCATCATGTCCATGAAATAGGCACGCGCGTTAGTCAGACCAAATGACATAATGGTATACTCATATAGCTCGTACCTTGTGGTAAAAGCTGTCTTAGGTATATCCTGCTCTCGAATCTTCATATGGTGGTATCTTGATCGTCGATCGATCTTGGAAAATACTTTAGCTCCTTGCAACTGGTCAAACAAATCATTGATCATCGGAAGTGGTACTTGTTCTTGATCGTCACCTCGTTCAACCCACGATAATCAACAACCATCCTCAATGATCCATCCTTCTTCTCCACTAGAAGCACTGATGATCCCTAGGTGACGAACTTGGGCGAATATAGCCTTTATCCAGTAACTCCTTAATCTGCTTCTTAATTTCTTCCAAATCCTTTGGGGGCATCCGATACGGTCTCTTAGATATTGGCCCTGTGCCTGGCAAAATCTCAATCAAAAACTCAATGTCTCTATCCGGTGGCATGCCTGGCAACTCCTCTGGAAATACATCAGGGAAATCCTTCACCACTGGTACTTCCTCCTGTACAACTCCTGATAAGGAATTCACTTGAGTCCTCTTCGGCACATGCCGGGATACATACTTAATCATTCTTCCTTCTGTGGTGGTGAGCAAAATCGACTTACTAGCGCAACCAATATTCCTTCCATACTTTGATAACCAATCCATGCCTAATACTACATCCAGTCCTTGTGACTCCAATACTATTAGGTCTGAGGGGAATACGTAGTTACCAATCCTTAACGGTAACCGATCACACTATAGGCTAGCCATATACTCTGCTCCTGGCGAGGTTACTAACATGGGTGACCTAAGGGCTTGGGTTGGCAAGTTATACTTATCCACAAATCCCCTTGATATGTATGAATGCGATGCACCAGTATAAAAAAGAACGATTGCAGTAAATGACTTAACCAAAAACTTACCAATAACTGCATTGGGTTGCGCTTCAACCTCCTCCACGCTAACGTGGTTCACTTGTCCCCTGTTGAAAGGGTTGGGCCTCTTCCCAGATCTTCCATTGCCATTTCCAGTCTTTGCTTCAGAACACTCTGTGGTGTAATGTCCATTCTTCCCGCACTTGAAACAAGTAATGTGGCTTAGATCCTTCTTGGCGGGTGTTGCTGGGTCGGAACGGTTCTGGCCGTTGCTTCCTCCATTCCCATTCCCATTCCCATTCCCATTCTTGGGGCCACTATGGTTATGCGAACTCCCTCCATTGGAATTATGGCCTCCATGGTTACGGTGAATGTGTCCTCCCGAGTTTGTGGTAAAACGGGGCCTCTGCTGAGCTCCTGAATTGTACTTCCCTTGTCCATACTTCCTCTTGTAGTTGTCTATCTATTGCTGCTTCCCTTCAATCA
Organism: Triticum dicoccoides; assembly: GCF_002162155.2. NCBI lineage: Eukaryota > Viridiplantae > Streptophyta > Magnoliopsida > Poales > Poaceae > Triticum > Triticum dicoccoides. Next base: position 188,696,048 of record NC_041387.1, on the reverse strand, counting down.
TGAGAGCTTTGTCTACCAACTCCTGGTAGTTGTTGAAGGTTGCCACCATTAACTGCATGCTCAGCTCATCATTTAGTCCTTCTAGAAACTTCTCCTGCTTAGCGGCATCCGTAGCGACGTCATATGGGGCATAACATGCTAACTTACTAAAATCGTCCACATACTAGCCCATTGTGCATCCTCCTTGGCACAAATTGCGAAACTCGCGCTTCTTCATGGCCATAGCTCCTGCTAAAACATGGGCAGTGCGGAAAGCCTGCTGGAACTGGTCCCATGTGACAGTGTCGATGGGGTAAGTGGTTGTGAAATTCTCCCACCATGATGCTGCAGGTCCATCAAGCTGATGTGCGGCAAAACGCACTCTCTCCGCATCTATGCATCCTGCAGTGGTCAACTCCCTTCCAATCTTGCGGAGCCAATCATCTGCAGTAATCGGCTCGGTGCTACTAGAGAACACCGGCGGATTCAGCCTTAGAAAACGGGCTAAGTGATCAACATGTGGTGGTGGTGGTGGGTTGTTGTTGTTGTTGTTTTTCCCCTGATTCTGATTTTGAACTAGTAATTGCATCACGGTATTCTGTTGCTGGATCAACTGAGTGAGCTCCGGTGGGAAAGCAAATCCATTATCATGTCTCAGAGGCATCTGATGGGTTTAGAAAAGGTGAGAAAACAGAATAGAATGAGGTCTAAAGGGAAAACACTACCCGTATGCACATGTGACAAACACAATCATATCACTTCAATCAATTCAAACAAGGGCATACAATCGGTCTAACTATCGTTACAAAAGTGCTCGTACTATACTATATACATGGGGGAATACTACTACTGATATGGTGGTCGACTAGAAGTTTTAATCGGTGGAAGACTCCATGATATCTGCTCCAGCTTCATCAACATAGTCATCATTGCTATCGTCAGGGTCTGAGTCGGTGTTGTCGATGATGATGTAGTCCTCCGAGCGAATGTCCTTGGAATCATCATCTTCTCCTCCTGGCGCTGGGTCTCCCATGAATACTCCTAGCTTCCTTGTCAGGTCGTCATTCTTCTCCACGAGTAACGTCATTTCCTCCTCATATCCGTCGCGTGTAGACTTGAGTTCCTCCTCTAGATCCGTGATCCTGGTCATTGCCTTCTTCAGATCTATTATGCCTACGCACATCTGGTTCTCCTGGCGACGAATGTGTTGGTTTAACTCCTAGATGAAAGCTGCAATGGACTTGTCCGTCCTGGTGCTGATAATGTACCATTGCTCATCTCGGCGCCCACAAATCTGGTAGATAGTATCCTTAAGGTCCTTGTGGTAAACTTCTCCAATGCGTCCCATGGTGATGTGGGTTGCCGTGCTCTTTCCTAGACTCTAGGTTGGTGCATCAAAGGAAAACTCTATGGGCTTAGTGACTGGCATGAACGTCCTTCCTGGAACTTGAACTCATATCATCCAATGCTCCTCTTCTGGTAAAGTGCCGATGTAGGTCCCGGTGAAGCTTGGTATTCCAATGTTCAGGTACCTAGTAACTTCCTTCAAGTGTCATCCAGAAGGAGTGTCTTTATCCGGTTGTGTGAACTTGTTCCTTGCATCCGCCATCCTATAGAGTAGAAAAGAGGAGAGGAGTCAGAAATGAGAAGAGAGGAGTGACCTATGCTTTTAGCTCAGTGGTCATGTCCTACAGTCAGCATGTGCTCTGATACCATCTTGTAGCGACCAGACCTCAAACAGTCTAGTCTCTGTGCATTAGTGTCATCCCTGGATCGGTAATGCTGACATGCACAGTACTTGAGGATTTATAACAGAGTTTCAATCACACACTTATTACATCGAATGTCTGAAAAGAGAACTTATTACAATAATATGGCTTAAGGCCATCTAAAAACGATAACACCGGAAGGCTTGGAAGATAAAGTGAGTCCATCAACACCAATGGCATAGCTGAGTGAACGACAACGACCTATGGCACCTTACTCATCGTCTGAAAAGTCTGCAACATGAAATGTTGCAGCCCGAAACGGGTCAGCACATGGAATATGCTAGCAATGTAACACATAGAGTGATGAAAAGAATAAATGATATCACTACATGCATATATGGCTGGTGGAAAGCTCTATGGTTATAGTTTTTGCATAAAGCCAATTTTTTCCTACAACAAAGGAATAAATTTTATTTAACTATCATGGTGGTTGATAAACATTGAGAAGGTTCCTCCAACTCAATCCCAATTAAGCATCATCATCAAACCCAATCAATTTAATTTAGAGTGATGGGATCAACATGATAATCCAGGAACCAGATACTCAAGATGTCCATAACCGGGGACACGGCTAACCATGATTAGTTTGTACACTCTGCAGAGGTTTGCGCACTTTTTCCCACAAGACTCGAACACATCCATGGCCGGAGATTTGAGACATAGTCTTTCTGAAGTTTTAACTCTCTACTCTAGGCAGACAGTACCACCTACAACCCACTACATCTGCTAGTCTACCTCTTCAAGAGCTTCACGCAACTTACTCAACTATGCCAGAGCCCATATTGGCTTGTGGCTGCGCACGGAAGTTTCTAGCATGAATAATCTTATGATCCCTTTGAGCCTGGGTGGCGAACCGTAGGATGATCACACGGGTACTCCGGGATATCCTAGGACAACAATGGATTCTCCAGGTGCCCTGACAACCAATGGGTACTCCAGGGTGCCTCAACCAATCCACCCAGATGTGTATTTAAGTAGCCACCTTAAGTTAACCATTAATTCACAATACTCACATCTGTCATGGATACACTCACGCAAACCACGTCTACGAGCATAGCATAGCAAAATAAGCATAACATAGAAGTAACTCCCAAAGGTTTGATAGTAAATAGGGCAATAGGTTATACTCATCATCTACTTCCCAAACCCACATAGTATTCAGATCCTAACCATGCAATGTTTGAGGATTGAACTAATGCATAAAGACAGGGTAATAAAGAGGTATGGTCAAAGTGTTACTTGCCTTGCTGATGATCCGCAAAACCTAGACACTCGTAGTAGCACGCTTCGCACTCCGGGTACTCTATCGCAAACAAACAATAGCATACATAAGCACTCAACTAGAATCACGGGTAAAACTCAAATAAGAGATTAAACCAGAAATTTCAAGTGAAGAACTCCGGTTTGCAAAAAGAATCAAATCAAACGGAGCAACGAAATCAAACTACGAAAGAAACAAGATCCAAATACTAATCTGGACTTAAGCCAAATTTTACAGTACCAAAATCTTGTTCAAGTTGGTTAAACAGAAAGAGGGCTTCAAGACAAAGATCTAGGCGCTTGAATCGCCTGATTTGGATAAACTAGCAAAAAGATAAACTAAAACGAAGATCAGGGCAGAAATCGCGATCGAAAATAATCACGGAAAAACCCTGGAAAAAAAACGCGAGGTACAGGCTAACGAACGAATGGTTGCTGTTTGTGGCTAACGGATGAACAATGTTCATTAAAACAAACGTACGGAAGAACGTCCGCTGTTTAACTAAACCGAGAAAAAATGAACGATCTAAAAAAATAAACCTAGGGTTTCTAAAAAAACCGAACGGGTTTTCCAGGAAAACCGGCCGCGGCGGCTATTACCGCCGGCGAGGTCGGGCTTGGCGGGGGCGGGCGGCTCCGGCGGCGGGGTCGGCTCCGGCGGGGCGGCGGCGTCGCGGCGACAGTGTCGGCGGAAACGGCGGCGGCGGCTTCGCGCGGCAGCGTTAGCGGCTCTAGGGATTGGGGGCGATGGGGTGGCAGGACGGGCTGGCGGCGGGGTCGGGCCGCGACCTTTAAAGGGTCGGCCGGGTACAGTGTCCAGGTCGGACACGGCCAGGTAAGGCGGTAACTTTTTTTTAAATAAATCCTAACGCAGAAAAAGTAACGAAAGAAATATTAAACGGAGTCCAAAAATCCTGAAATAAGTTTTCACGGTCCTCTAATAATATTGCGGACAAAGTGAACATTTATTTGGGCCCTAATGCAATTTTGAAAAACGCATATTTTTCCTAATTCAAATAAAATAGCAATAAAACTCTGAATAAAATTCTTATTTGATTTTAATATTTTCCTCCAATATTTCTTTATTTTGAATAAGTCATTTTATCCCCTCTCTTTTATTTTCATATAAGAAATATTCGAAGAGAAAAATAATTAGAACCAAATGATCCTCTTTTCAAAATTTGAGAAAACTCAAATATGAAAATAATGAAATCCCCAACTCTCTCCGCGGGTCCTTGAGTTGCGTAGAATTTCTAGGATCAACCAAAATGCAATAAAATATGATATTCAATGATGATCTAATGTATAACATTCCAAATTGAAAATTTGGGATGTTACAATAATAGTAGTAACTTAGCAGAAACAATATGTGGAAAATTCATAGGCATTGGATCGGTGAATTTGTTGAATGATATTCATCATATAACATTCATAACCTAGGGTGATACAAAACTAGCTCCAGTTCATAAATAACATGTAGGCATGTATTCCGTAAATTGTCATACCAGCTTATGGAAAGAACTTGCATGACATCTTTTGTCCTACCCTCCCATGGCAGCGGGGTCCATATGGAAACTAAGGGATATTAAGGCCCCCTTTTAATAGACAACCGGAACAAAGCATTAGCACATAGTGAATACATGAACTCCTCAAACTACGGTCATCACCGGAAAGTATCCCGAATACTGTCACTAAGGGGTTTACGGATCATAACACGTAATAGGTGACTATAACTTGCAAGACTAGATCTACAACATAGATATAATGGTGATAACATAAATGGTTCAGATATGAAATCATGGCACCCAGGCCCAAAGTGACAAGCATTAAGCATGGCAAAGTCATAGCAACATCAATCTCAGAACATAATGGATACTAGGGATCAAGCCCTTGATGTCGGCTTGAACTTCTTTGGTATTTCCCAAAGATGAAGGGGTGATGCAGCACAACAACAGTAGGTATTTCCCTCAGTGATGATACCAAGGTTATCGAACTAGTAGGAGAACCAAGCAACACTACGTAAACGGTACCTGCACACAAAAAACAAATACTTGCAACCCGACCTGTTAAAGGGGTTGTCAATCCCTTTCGGGTAACGGTGCTAGAAATTGGCGAGTTGACGGGAGATTAATTGTAGTAGATTGGATAAATGCAAACAAAAGCAAATAAAATTCAGCGAGGTATTTTGGGTTTTTGGATTAATAGATCTGGAAATAAAAGTGAATAAAAATAGGTCTCGAAGGCAAATATGATAATGAAGAGACCCGGCCGTAGATTTCACTAGTGGCTTCTCTCAAGATAAAAAGCATACGTGGGTAAATAAATTACTGTTGGGCAATTGATAGAACTTCAAATAATCATGACGATATCCAGGCAATGATCATTATATAGGCATCACGTCCAAGATTAGTAGACCAACTCCTGACTCCATTTACTACTATTACTCCACATATCAACCGGTATCCAGCATGCATCTAGTGTATTAAGTTCATGGAAAAATGGAGTAATGCAATAAGAATGATGATATGATGTAGACAAGATCTATTTATGTAGAAATAGACCCCATCTTGTTATCCTTAATGGCAACAATACATACGTGTCGATTCCCCTTCTGTCACTGGGATCAAGCACCGTAAGATCGAACCCATCACAAAGCACCTCTTCCCATGGCAAGAAAAATCGATCTAGTTGGCCTAACTAAACCAAAGATTCAAAAAATAAATATGAGGCTATAAGTAATCGTGCATATAAGAGATCAAAAGACTCAAATAACTTTCATCGATAAAAACATAGATCTAATCATAAACTCAAAGTTCATCGGATCGCAACAAACACACCGCAAAAAGAGTTACATCAAAAAGATCTCCAAGAGACCATTGTATTGAGAATCAAATGAGAGATAGGAAGCCATCTAGCTACTAACTACAGACCCATAGGTCTACAATGAACTACTCACGCATCATCGGAGAGGCACCAATGAGGATGATGAACCCCTCTGTGATGGTGTCTAGATTGGACCTGTGGTTTCTGGAACTTGCGGCGGCTAGAATTGATTTTCATCGACTCCCCTAGGGTTTCTGGAATATTGGGGTATTTATAGAGCAAAGAGGCACTGCGGGAGGCCACCGAGGTGGGCATAACTCACCAGGGCACGCCTGGGCCCCCAGGCGCGCCCAGGTGGGTTGTGCCCCCATCAGGGCACCCCTCTGGTACTTCTTCGGCCCATCTGGTGTCTTCTAGTCCAGAAAAAATCACCAAAAAGTTTGCTGCGTTTGGACTCCGTTTGGTATTGATTTCCTGCGAAGTAAAAAACAAGCAAAAACAGCAACTGGCACTGGGCAGTATGTCAATAGGTTAGTCCCAAAAAGTGATATAAAGTTTCCATAAAATGATTGTAAAACATCCAAGAATGATAATATAGCAACATGAAACGATAAAAAATTATAGATACGTTGGAGACGTATCAGCATCCCCAAGCTTAATTCCTACTCGTCCTCGAGTAGGTAAATGATAAAAACAGAATTTTTGATGTGGAATGGTGCCTAACATGTTCATCACATATTCTTTTCTTTGTAGCATGGACATTTGGACTTTTATATGATTCAAAGCAATAGTCTAGTTTTGACATGAAGATTTCAATACTCAAGCATATCAACAAGCAACCATGTCTTTCAAAATATCAACACTAAAGCAAGTTATCCCTAGCCCATTATGCTCAATTATTGATTCATTCATGAAACACACTCGCATATTAGCTAGACCCAATGCTCAAGTACGATCATAGTGCCCCTTAGTTGGTGCTTTATAAAGAAGATGGAGACTCAAATAAAAATAAAAATTGCATAAAGTAAAAGAAAGGCCCTTCGCAGAGGGAAGTAGGGATTTGTAGAGTTGCTAGAGCTCAAAGCGAAAAAGGTAGAGATAAAACATTTTGGCATGCTTTTCCTGTCAACAAAAACGATCGAGTAGTTCCCAATACTTTCCATGCTAGATATATCATAGGCGGTTCCCAAATAGAAAATAAAGTTTATTCCTTTTTCCACCATACTTTCACATTCAACGGCTAACCGAATCCACGGGTGCCGTCCATACCAACCCTTTCCAGTGAATTTATTATTTGAAAACATAAAGTAAATTCATTTTTCATTTCGGGACTGGGCATCCTTAATACCTTTGACGTACTCTCGTGCAATGACAAGTGAATAAACATTCATCTTGAGAATAACACATTGAGCATGGAAAAATACCAGCCACCCCCTACCATTTCATGCGCGGTACGAGCACACAAAAGAGAAATTTATTTTGAATTTTAGAGATGGCACACACAAATTTTCTTAGAGCGGCATGGAAATACCGCATATAGGTAGGTATAGTGGACTCATGTGGCAAAACTAGGTTTAAGGATTTTGGATGCACAAGTAGTGATCATACTTAGTGCAAATGCAGGCTAGCAAAAGATTGGGAAGCATCCAACCAAGAAACGAAAAATCTCATAAGCGAGCATTAAGCATAACTAACACCAAATAATGCACCACAAGTAGGGTATAATTCCATTTCATAACTATTGACTTTCGTGCTTGCATAGGGAATCACAAACCTTAACACCAATATTCTTACTAAAGCACAATTACTCATCAACATGACTCACATATTATATCAACATATCGCAAAACTATTACAAGGAGTCAAGTTTGTTTTGTCCAATGATCTTGGTGAAAGTTTTTATTATATCACTCTTGAATATCTATCACTTTGGGACTAATTTCATATGTTGCTTTTGATAGCTCAAACAAATCTAAGTGAAGAACATGAGCATAAATTTTCTTCTCTCAAAATAATTTAAGTGAAGCAAGAGAGAATTTCTTAAAAAAACTAACTCTCAAATAGATCTAACTGAAGCATGACAGAATTTCTTCAAAAATAATAAAGCACACCATGCTCAAAAAGATATAACTGAAGCACACTAGAGCAATTCCATAGCTCATAAAGATTTAAGTGAAGCATATAGAGCAATTCTAACAAGTCATAGCATAATTTTGGCTCCCTCAAATAGGTGTGTCCAACAAGGATAGATGACTTCAAACAAAAAGCAAAACAAGCAAAGACTAATATCATACAAGACGCTCCAAGCAGAAATCATGATATGTGACGAATAAAATATAGCTCCAAGTAAAATACCGATGGTCGTTAGAAGAAAGAGGGGATGCCACTCGGGGCATCCCCAAGCTTAGTTGCTCGCTTCTCTTTTAGATAATAGCTTGGGATGCCATGGGCCATCCCCAATCTTAGGCTCTTATTTCTTCTTATTCCTTCATCCATCGTGATCTCACCCAAAACTTGAAAACTTCAATCACACAAAACTCAACGAAACCTTCGTGAGATCCGTTAAAATCACTACTATAAGTACTGTTGCAAACCCATTCATATTTTAATTTTGAATTATATATATTGTATTCCAACTTTGCTATAGCTTATACCCTCCAATAAAAACCATAGATTCATCGAAATATGCACACAACGCAAAGAAAACAGAATCTGTCAAAAACAGAACAGCCTGTAGTAATCAGGGAACTTCGTATACTTCTGTAACTCCAAAAATTCTGAAAAATTAGGACAACGTGGGAAATTTGTATATAAATATTGTGTAAAACATTCAGAGAAAAAGAACATTTCTGTGATTTATGAAAATTATTTTTCTGAGCGCAAAAGTTTCTATTTTTTCAACACGATCAAATCAACTATCACCCAACATGATCCCAAAGGCTTTGCCTGGCACGAACACTAATTAAAACATAAAAAAACACAACCATAACAGTAGCATAATTGTGCAGACGCTCAAGAATAGAAAGAAAAAAGACAAAAATAAATTTTATTCATTGGGTTGCCTCCCAACAAGCGTTATCATTTTATGCCCCTAGCCAGGCATAATGCAAAGATCTAAGTGTTGTCATCTTTGTTTCCACTTCCCTTGGAATTGTTTTTGTCTGGTGGTTCTGCAAAGACAACATAAAACACCTCATCCATAGAGACTTTACCACTATCAAGTTTCTTATCACTGTATCCCCTTCGATTTCCGGCAACAATCCAAGAATAGTGTTGATTAACATCACTCAAAACTTGTTGGATTATGTCTAAAAAAGGGACTTACTTTTTAGGATTCTCATAAAAAATTTGGTTATTTCCAAGCAAGTGTCTTAACATATAATCACTATTATAAAGGATTTCATCTATTACCGGTTTTTCACGGTTCGTACCATAAAAATCAAAGATCTCCCTAGCTTCCCGTATTATGTAGTCAAATTCATTCATAAGAACACGGGTAGCCAACTTTTCAGCTTTGGGATTCTTTATAACAGGTAACTCATAAAACAATCTTTGCAAGGTATGATGAGTACAGATGAATTTATTCTCAAGTTTAAGAACTAGTGCAGAAATAGCTTCTGCATAAGATTTTGTTCTTTTATGTATAGGAGCATCATCAAGAGTTAAATTTTCGACACAATTGAAATATTCTTGGATATGTTCTTTTCCCATAATATTACCTTGCCCCAAAACAAAAGTTTTAGCATCCAGATTGCCAGATCATCCAATTTTAGGAGTTAGGCCATCATCTGTTTCTGCCATGCCAAAGTCACTCATGGTGATAGGTTCAAGCAAATAAGAGATCTGACAAGAAAACGACGAACGAAAAAGAGGGCAAATAAAATGACAATTGTGAAGTGGGGGAGAGGAAAATGAGAGGCAAATGGAAAATAATGTAAATTGCAAGGAGATGAGATTTGTGATTAGGAACCTGGTAGATGTCTATGATGTCTCCCCAGCAACGGCGCCATAAATTCCTCTTGATGTCGGCTTGAACTACGTCGGTATTTCCCCAAAGAGGAAGGGATGATGCAGCACAGCAACGGTAGGTATTTCCCTCAGTGATGAGATCAAAGTTATCGAACCAGTAGGAGAACCAAGAAACACTACGTAAACGGTACCTGCACACAAAGAACAAATACTTGCAACCCGACGTGTTAAAGGGGTTGTCAATCCCTTTCGGGTAACGGTGCCAGAAATTGGCAAGTTGACGGGAGATTAATGTAGTAGATTGGATAAATGCAAATAAAAGCAAATAAAATTCAGCAAGGTATTTTTGGGTTTTTGGATTTTATATCTGAAAAAAGCGAATAAAAATAGATCTTGAAGGCAAATATGATAATGAAGAGACTCAGGGGCCGTAGATTTCACTAGTGGCTTCTCTCAAGAAAAATAGCATACGGTGGGTAAACAAATTACTGTTGGGAAATTGATAGAAATTCAAATAATCATGACGATATCCAGGAAATAATCATTATATAGGCATCACGTCCAATATTAGTAGACCGACTCCTGCCTGCATCTACTACTATTACTCCACACATCAAACGCTATCCAGCATGCATCTAGTGTATTAAGTTCATGGGAAAACGAAGTAACGCAATAAGAACGATGACATGATGTAGACAAGATCTATTTATGTAGAAATAGACCTCATCTTGTTATCCTTAATGGAAACGATACATACGTGTCGGTTCCCCTTCTGTCATTGGGATCAAGCACCGTAAGATCGAACCCATCACAAAGCACCTCTTCCCATGGCAAGAAAAATTGATCTAGTTGTCCTAACTAAACCAAAGATTTGAAGAAGAAATACAAGGCTATAAGTAATCATGCATATAAGAGATCAAAAGACTCAAATAACTTTCATAGATAAAAACATAGATCTAATCATAAACTCAAAGTTCATTGGATCCCAACAAACACACCGCAAAAAGAGTTCATCAAATAGATCTCCAAGAGACCATTGTACTGATAATCAAATGAGAGAGAGGAAGCCATCTAGCTACTAACTATGGACTCGTAGGTCTACAATGAACTACTCATGCATCATCGGAGAGGCACCAATGAGGATGATGAACCCCTCCATGATGGTGTCTAGATTGGATTTGTGGTTTCTGGAACTTGCGGCGGCTGGAATTGATTTTCGTCGACTCCCCTAGGGTTTCTGGAATATTAGGGTATTTATAGAGCAAAGAGGCGGTGTGGGAGGCTACCGAGGTGGGCATAACCCACCAGGGCGCGCTTGGGCCCCCAGGCACGCCCAGGTGGGTTGTGCCCCCCTCTGGTACTTCTTTGGCCCATATGGTGTCTTCTGGTCCTGAAACAATCAGCAAAAGTTTCACTGCGTTTGGTATTGATTTCTTGCGAAGTAAAAAACAAGCAAAAAACAGCAACTGGGCGCGCCAGAGGGGGGCGTCCTGGTGGGTGGTGCTCACCCAGGGTCCCCCTCCAGTGGTTCTTGTCTCTAGTATTTTTCTTTTATTTGATAAAAAAATCTCCAAAGAGTTCTGTGCCATTCCGAGAACTTTTATTTCTGCACAAAAACAACACCATGGTAGTTCTGCTGAAAACAACATCAGTCCAGGTTAGTTTCATTCAAATCATGAAAATTAGAGTCCAAAACAAGAGGAAAAGCGTTAGGAAACGTAGATACGACGGAGACGTATCAATGTGTACATTACTAATGCTCGCAGCAGCGCATGGGTATTTGATACTGGTTCGGTTGCTCATATTTGTAACTCAAAACATGAGCTAAGGAATAAACGAAGATTGGATAAGGACGAGGTGACGATGCGCGTGGGGAATGGTTCCAAGGTCGATGTGATCTCCGTTGGCACACTACCTCTACACCTACCTTCGGGATTAGTTTTAGACCTCAATAATTGTTATTTGGTGCCCGTGTTGAGCATGAAAATTATATCTGGATCTTGTTTATTGCGAGACGATTATTCATTTAAATCAGAGAATAATGGTTGTTCCATTTATATGAGTAATATCTTTTATGGTCATGCATCCTTGATGAATGATCTATTCTTGTTGAATCTCGATCGTACTGATACACGCATTCATAATATTAATGCCAAAAGATGCAAAGTTGATAATGATAGTGCAACATACTTGTGGCATGGCTGTTTAGGTCATATTAGTGTAAACTGAATGAAGAAACTCCATACGAATGGAGTTTTGGAATCACTTGATTATGACTCATTTGATACTTGCGAACCATGCATCAAGGGCAAGATGACTAAAACTCCGTTCTCCGGTATGATGGAGCGAGCTAATAACTTATTGGAAATAATACATACCTATGTATGCGGTCTGATGAGTGTTGAGGCACGCAGCGGGTATCATTATTTTCTAACCTTCACAAATGATTTGAGTAGGTATGGGTATATCTACTTGATGAAACACAAGTCTAAAAGTTCAAAGAATTTCAGAGTGAAGTGGAGAATGATCGTAACAAGAAAATAAAGTTTCTACGATCTGATCGCGGAAGCGAATATTTGAGTACGAGTTTGGCCTTCATTTAAAACAATGTGGAATTGTTTCACAACTCACGCCACCTAGAACACCACAGCATAATGGTGTGTCCGAACATCATAACCGTACTTTATTAGATATGGTGCGATCTATGATGTCTCTTATCGATTTACCACTATCATTTTGGGGTTATGCATTAGAGACAGCCGCATTCACGTTAAATAGGGAACCGTCTAAATCCGTTGAGACGACACCGTATGAATTATGGTTTGGCAAGAAACCTAAGCTGTCGTTCTTAAAGTTTGGGGTTGCGACACTTATGTCAAAAGGCTTCAGCCTGATAAGCTCGAACCCAAATCGGAGAAGTGCATCTTCATAGGATACCCTAAGGAAACAATTGGGTACACCTTCTACGACAGATCCGAAGGCAAGATCTTTGTTGCCAAGAATGGATCCTTTCTAGAGAAGGAGTTTCTCTGGAAAGAAGTGAGTGGTAGGAAGTAGAACTGGATGAGGTAATTGTACCTTCTCTCGAATTGTATAGTAGCACATTAGAGAAATCCGTTCCCGTGATGCCTACACCAACTAGAGAGGAAGCTAATGATCATGATCATGAAACTTCGAATCAAGTTACTACTAGACCTCGTAGGTCGAACAGAGCACGTTCCGCACCAGAGTGGAACGGTAATCCTGTCCTGGAAATCATGTTATTAGACCATGGCGAACCTACAACATAAAGAAGCTATGATGAGCCCAGATTCCGATAAATGGCTTGAGGCCATGAAATCTGAGATAGGATCCATGTATGAGAACAAAATATGGACTTTGGTGGACTTGCCCGATGATCGGCAAGCCATAGAAAATAAATGGATCTTCAAGAAGAAGATTGAAGCTGATGGTAATATTACTGTCTACAAAGCTCGACTTATTGTGAAAGGTTTTCGACACTTTCTCACCCATAGTGATGCCTAAGTCTGTCCGAATCATGTTAGCAATTGCTGCATTTTATGATTATGAAATCTGGCAAATGGACGTCAAAACTGCATTCCTTAATGGATTATTTAAAGAAGAGTTGTATATGATGCAACTAGAAGGTTTTGTTGATCCTAAAGATGCTAACAAAGTGTGAAAGCTCCAGCGATCCATCTATGGACTGGTGCAAGCATCTCGGAGTTGGAATATACGCTTTGATGAGGTGATCAAAGCATATGGTTTTATACAGACTTACGGTGAAGCCTGTATTTACAAGAAAGTGAGTGGGAGCTCTTTAGCATTGCTGATATTATATGTGGATGACATATTGTTGATTGGAAATGATATATAATTTCTGGATAGCATAAAAGGATACTTGAATAAGAATTTTCAATGAAAGACCTCGGTGAAGCTGCTTATATATTGGGCATCAAAATCTATAAAGATAGATCGAGATACTTAATAGGACTTTCACAAAGCACATACCTTGATAAAGTTTTGAAGAAGTTCAAAATGGATCAGTCAAAGAAAGGGTTCTTGCTTGTGTTACAAGGTGTGAAGTTAAGCCCGACCACTGCACAAGATAGAGAGAAAATGAAAGGCATTCCCTATGCCTCGACCATAGGTTCTATCATGTATGCTATGCTATGTACCAGACCTGTGCCTTGCCATAAGTTTGGCAGAGAGGTACCAAAATAATCCAGGAGTGGATCACTCGACAGCGGTCAAGAATATCCTGAAGTACCTGAAAAGGACAAATAATATGTTTCTCGTTTATGCAGGTGACAAAGAGCTCGTCATAAATGGTTACGTCGATGCTAGCTTCGACACTGATACAGATGACTCTAGGTCACAAACCGGATACGTTTTTATATTGAATGGTGGATCTATCAGTTGGTGCAGTTCCAAGCAGAGCGTCGTGGCCGGATCTACATGTGAAGCGGAGTACATAGCTACTTCGAAAGCAGCACATGAAGGAGTCTGGATGAAGGAGTTCATATCCGATCTGGGTGTAATAACTAGTGCATCGGGTCCAATGAAAATCTTTTGTGACAACACTGGAGCAATTGCCTTGGCCAAGGAATCCAGGTTTCACAAGAGAACCAAACACATCAAGAGACGCTTCAACTCCATTCATGAAAAGGTCAAGGATGGAGACATAGAAGTTTGCAAAATACATACGGATCTGAATGTAGCAGACCCGTTGACTAAGCCTCTTCCGCGAGAAAAACATGATCGGCACCAAGACTCCATGGGTGTTAGATTCATTACAATGTAATCTAGATTACTGACTCTAGTGCAAGTGGGAGACTGAAGGAAATATGCCCTAGAGGCAATAATAAAGTTGTTATTTTATATTTCCTTATTCGTGATAAATGTTTATTATTCATGCTAGAATTGTATTGATTGGAAACTTAAATACATCTGTGGATACATAAACAAATATCGTGTCCCTAGTGAGCCTCTACTAGACTAGCTCAAAGATGGTTAAGGTTTCCTAACCATAGATATGTGTTGTCATTTGATAACGGGATTACATCATTAGGAGAATGATGTGATGGACAATACCCATCCGTTAGCTTAGCATATTGATCGTTCAGTTTATTGCTATTGCTTACTTAATGTCATATTCCTTCGACTATGAGATTATGCAACTCTCGGATACCGGAGGAATACCTTATGTGCTATCAAACGTCACAACGTAACTGGGTGATCATAAAGATGCTCTACAGGTATCTCCGAAAGTGTTTGTTGAGTTGGCATAGATCGAGATTAGGATTTGTCACTCCGAGTATCGGAGAGGTATCTCTGGGCCCTCTCGGTAATACACATCACCAGAAGGGGTTCCGGACACCCCCGGGAGGTTAATGGGCCATATGGACCAAAGGGGGGAACACACCAACCCACACGGGGCTCGCGCGCCCCTCCTAGGCCGCAACCCTTGGGGAGAGAAGGAAAGGGGGGAGTAGGCCTCCCCCTTCCTTTCCTCTCCCCCATTCCTTTCCCCTCCGGCAAATATGGTAGGGGGAGAGGGCGCCACTAGGGAATGACCCCAAGTAGGATTCGGCCTACTTGGGGCACCTCCTTGATTGCTCCTCCCCCCCCCCCACCTATATATATATATGTGGAAGGGGGGCGCAACACATAACCACGACAATTGCTTAGCCGTGTGCGGCGCCCTCCTCCACAGTTTAGTCCCTCAGTCATATTTTCGTAATACTTAGGCGAAGCCCTGCGGAGATAGCTTCACCATCACCGTCACCACGCCGTCGTGCTGCCGGAACTCATCCACTACTTCGTTGTCTTGTTGGATCAAGAAGGCGGGACGTCACCGAGCTGAATGTGTGCTGAATGCGAAGGTGCCGTACATTCGGTTGGAGCGCGAAGAAGTTCGACTACATCAACCACGTTAACAAACGCTTCCGCTTACGGTCTACAAGGGTACGCAGACACCTCTCCCCTCTCGTTGCTATGCATCTCCATAGATAGATCTTGCGTGTGCGTAGAATTTTTTTGTTTTTCCATGCAACGTTCCCAAATAGTCCCTTACATCCTGGAGTGCCTCGTCGGCGTCATGGACGTATAAAAACAAGATTTGAACTGTATATGCACGTCCATGCCAAGTTACGGAATCAGTTCAATGTATTTTACAAGTTCAAGCACTAAAGTGCATATTCGTGGCAAGTTCAAGCACGAGTGATGTATTTACCTCTAACATTTTTTAATGTTTTCATTGGTGTTAGTCCACATCATTTGACGTCTCCATACCTGTATTTTGTACAGAGAGGTCTTTCCAACATGTCATTGTTTCATATTCTATTTCTCCCGTAGGTGTTAGCCCACGTGCATATGTGCTCACCTTTGCTTCTTGTATTGCTGCCATTTTTTTTACAATTTCTTCCGTTTCGTTGATGATTTCTTGTCATTGGGGTTATGCGAACATATCTCTCTCTTCCAAATACATTTCAGGTTCATGCTACTCCCTCCGTCCACTATTATAAGATGTTTTTAATATGAACACCGGAATGAGTAAACAAATACATTAAAATATGTCTATATTCATTCAATATAAAAAGAAGTTAGAACTGTCTTTTTTGACAAAAACTGGATGTACAGTTGGCGTTCAAATGTAAATACATATGTGACAGATTTGTGGTTGATCAAGAGCATAAGCAATTAGTTTGATTTCCACTGTCCATCCAAAGCATGAGAAATTAAGTTAGTTGGAGGCGCCATCTCTGCCGATGGATGCATGCTTCCTTACACGCAACCATGCATGCATGCATGCCTTTGTTTCCACCTAACTACCACAATTTTACCTCTCTTATATACTCCATGAGGCTATGATCAACATCAGTACTTGGGTTGTGATCCCTTCACCACTGCGCCATGCCCACATCCAAGGCATTTCTCATCTTGGTGCTCGCCGTGCTCACTCCCATGGCGGCGACCTCCCAGGACGCGGCGACGAACCTCACCCTCCACAACCTGTGCGCGTACCCCGTGTGGCCGCTCATCACTCCGAACATCGGCTTCCCCGCCATCCCCGACCCGAACGACGCCGCCAGCCGCCTCGACGGGGGCGGCGAGGGGCTCGTCACCCTGTCGTTCCCCTCCGGCACGTGGTCCGGTCGCGTCGTGGCGCGCACCGGCTGCAGCAGCAGCGATGACTACGACTCCCCCTCCCCCTCCTCCTCCTCGCCGGCGGCGGTGACCAGGTGCGACACGGGCGTGCCGCCGGCGCCGGTGACAGTGGCGCAGGTGAGCGTGCACGGGTCCGGCGGGCTGGCGGAGTACAGCGTGAGCCTGGTGGACGGGTTCAACCTGCCCGTGATGGTGACGCCGCACGGGTTCGAGCAGGGCCGGCAGTGCCCGTCCCTCGGCTGCGCGGTGGACCTGGACGTGGACTGTCCCCGCGACGCCAGGGGCCCCGCCGGCGGGTGCAGCGCCCAGGGCCAGGGGCACTTCTTCAAGGAGAGGTGCCCGGACACTCGGACGACGCCGACGGACGTGGAGGCCACGCCGCAGCGCTGCATCCAGCCCGGCGAGCTCAAGATCGTCTTCTGCCCGGATTCTTCCTACTAGTCACTTGCTACCACACACTAGGCTAGCTAGACCGGCTGTGTGTCACTCACGATGCCGGCTATATAATAAGCTTAGCGATTGATTGCTGATTCGCTAAGCCAGATTCAACCGAATAATATGTTAACTATTCATCTTCCGCTTGGACTGATCTTGAGCACTTGACCCAGTCTGATTGATCTCGCCATGTTTAGCAACAAAAAAACAAAGAAAATAAACAGTAGCAGGCTTAGTTTGTGTTGTTTCTACTAGCTTCCAAGCACAAGGGAACAGATGCAGGTCGCCATCAGTGGCATCAGCGACGCGCATCGACTATCGACGATGCAGCTTCGTAACCATCGTCGCTCTCGGGTTGTCCGGTAGCTTGCATCTATCGACCGATTAATGTTCCATCCATGGCTCATTCCACCTCGATCGGAGCTTCCTAGCCTAGGTAGTACGTAGGTACACACATCACATGAAGTGGTTCAACATGAGCTCGTCCATGTACAGGTCGCCGGTTTTCATCGGCCTCCTGGTGGTGATGTCCGTGGCCTTGGTGCTCCTTCTGCACCACTGCATCCTCGTCAGCTGCTGCAACGGCGAGAGGGTCCGCGGGCGCAGCCGCCGGCGAGGTGCCACGGCGCGGCAGCAAGAACAGCAGCCGGAAGAGAGCGTGGGCGACCTGAGCTCGTCGTCGCGGGTGCAGCTGGTGGCGAAGCCGGTGGTGTGCCGGTACCGGAAGGACGAGGAGTGGAGCGAGCCGACGTGCCCGGTGTGCCTTGCGGACTTCGCGGACGGCGAGGCGGTGACGGTGCTGCCGGAGTGCCTGCACTACTTCCACGCGGACTGCATCGACACCTGGCTCCGCGCCGGCAACACCAGCTGCCCGATGTGCCGCGCCGAGACCACGCCCACGCCGTCGCCCAGCCCCGCCGGGTCACTCCACCACCAGCTCTCCCTCGACATCTCCCTCGAGGACATCCTAATCCGCACGTAGAGATGGACGGCCGGCGGTGAACAGGAGGAAGAAGCAGAGTGTATGTGGATGTACTACATTGCTCTGTTTTGCTTCTAAATTCTAATCCGCTCGTAGAGATGGGCGGCCGGCGGTGAACAGGAGGAAGAAGAGGTAGTGATCGATTCTTTTGTTAGAATTCGTTGAAGATGTAAGACAATAAGTTTCGGGAACCAGCACAATCCTCTAGGGGTGGCTTATCTCATTATATATAATGGTTCTGTTACAATACATACATAGGTACAGAAGCTATACATAGTCTAACACCCTCCCTCAATCTTAGCCACTTTCTAAAGAACTGAGAAGGATAAGATTGCGCCTACCAGCCTCAAACTGTGGCAGTGGTAAAGGCTTAGTGAAGATGTCTGCAAGTTGATCCTTAGATGAGATAAACTTGATCTGGAGTTGCTTCTGTGATACACGTTCCCGTACAAAGTGATAGTCAACTTCAATGTGTTTCGTTCGGGCATGAAATACTGGATTTGCAGAAAGGTATGTAGCACCGATGTTATCACACCAAAGAATAGGAGGCTGTGGTTGAGACAAACCCAACTCCTGAAGCAAAGACTGCACCCAAATAATCTCTGCAGTAGCATTAGCCACATCCTTGTACTCAGCTTCAGTACTGCTACGTGACACAGTAGCCTGTTTCCGAGCACTCCAGGCGATCAAATTAGGGCCAAAGAATACTGCATAACCCCCCGTGGATCGCCTGTCATCTGGGCTACCAGCCCAATCTGCATCAGAGAAGGCCGAAAGGACCCGAGAGGAAGTCGGCCGAATATGCATACCAAATGTCAGGGTGAACTGAACATAACGAAGAATGCGTTTAACAGCAGCCCAATGAGTATCTCTGGGAGCCTGAAGATACTGACAAACCCTGTTAACAGCATAAGAGATATCTGGTCTCGTGATCGTCAAGTACTGAAGTCCACCAACAATGCTCCTGTACTCTGTGGCATCCGCAGGAGACAAAAGCTCACCATCAACAGCTGTTATCTTGTCAGTAGACGACATGGGTGTGGTGGTCGGTTTGCACTTCAGCATGCCCGCTCTTTGTAACAACTCCAAGGAGTACTTCTTCTGCGTAAGGACAAGACCAGTAGCACGAGAAGTGACCTCAACTCCAAGAAAGTAGTGAAGCTTCCCAAGATCTTTAACCGCAAAATCAGCACCAAGAGAGCAAACAAGAGCATCAGCAGCATACTGAGAAGAGCTGACAAGGATAATATCATCGACATATACCAAAAGATACATAGTGACTTCTGGCTTCTGTAGAAGAAATAATGAAGTGTCAGCAGTGGACGGCACAAACCCATGAGCACGAAGGGCAGAGGCAAGGCGGGCATGCTAGGCACGAGGAGCTTGCTTCAAACCATATAGTGCTTTGGAGAGACGACAGATATAGTCAGGACGATCAGGATCAGAGAAACCAGGCGGCTGTTTCATATAAACCTCTTCCTCCAAAAAACCATGTAGAAAAGCATTCTGCACATCAAGTTGACGAAGTGACCAACCACGAGAAACAGCAATGGAGAGAAGAAGCCGAATAGTGGTAGGCTTGATGACAGGACTGAAGGTGTCCTCATAGTCAAGACCATGGCGCTGCCGAAAACCGCGAGCAACAAGTCGCGCTTTGTAACGCTCAATAGATCCATCCGAATGCTTCTTCACTTTGAATACCCATTTTGAGTCAATAATATTTACCCGTGGTGGTGGAGGAACGAGAGTCCATGTCTTGTTACGAAGGAGAGCATGAAACTCCTGCTCCATAGCCTCTCGCCAATGTGGAATGCGCAGGGCAGCCTGATATGAGCGAGGCTCAGAAGATGGATCCGCAACAGCAGCAGCCAAACAAGCAGCCAACCAAGCAACCGTACCATCCTTACGTTCCTTAGGTTTGAAAATGCCACTGCGACTGCGTGTATGTGGTCGGGACACAGGAACCACCGAGGTCGACGGAGCAGCCTGCAACGGGCTGGAGGACGGCGACGTTGACGAGTCAGCCGGTGACGAGGAGCCAGACACAGTAGCCTCGGGCTCGGTCGGCGAAGAAGGTCGGCCCACCGGCGAAACCGGCAGAGCAGATGAAGCAGCTGGCGACGCCGGCGTCACAGACCGGGCCGATGGCGAGCCCGGCATAGTGGGCCGTGGCGCGGCCGATGTCGCGGGCCGATCCGCGGATGAAGGCGACGTGAGGACAGCGTTGCGGACCCGAGCTGCAGGCGAAGACGGCGTGACGGGCCGAGCCGCGGGCGAAGACGGCGTGACAGGCCGAGCCGCTGAAGACTCGGCGGCCGCTGGCGAAGAGGGCCGAGCCGCGGAGATGCTCGGCGCAACGGGCTCTTCGGGTGACCATGCATGGGCACGCAAATCGATGCCATGCAACATAGGGCGATCAACGTGCCCATCAGAAGGCGGTGATGATGATGGTGAATCCTCCAAAAGCTCCAAACGAGCCCCACGTCCGGTTCCTGCACCATGGTTAGGTAACAGCAAAGGAGAGTATGCAACATCATCAAATTGGTTAGAAGCAACAGAGGATGAATGCAGAGATGGTGGTTCGACAGTGGACACAGGAAGTTTGGCAAAGGGAAAAACATGCTCATCAAACACGACATCCCGAGATATATAGACACGATTAGTGGGAACATGAAGACATTTGTAACCTTTATGAAGGGAGCTATAGCCAAGAAAAACACACTTCTTAGAACGAAACTCAAGCTTGCGCTTATTATATGGACAAAGATGCGGCCAGCAAGCACACCCAAATACCTTGAAAAAGGTATAATCAGGTTGTTCATTAAGGAGAACCTCAATGGGAGTCTTCATGTTTAAAACACGAGTGGGAGTACGGTTGATGAGAAAGCATGCAGTGGTGAAAGCATCACTCCAAAACCGAAACGGAACAGATGCATGGGCCAAAAGAGTAAGACCAGCTTCAACAATATGACGATGCTTACGTTCGACTGAACCATTCTGCTGATGTGTATGTGGACATGCTAAACGATGAGCTATCCCAAGCGACTGAAAGAAGGAGTTGAGGTTGCGATACTCGCCCCCCCAGTCCGACTGGACATGAACAATTTTGTGCTTGAGAAGACGTTCAACATGTTTTTGAAACTGAACAAAAATATCAAACACATCAGATTTGCGTTTAATAAGGTAAAGCCAGGTAAAGCGACTATAAGCATCAACGAAACTGATATAGTAATTATGACCACTGACAGAAGTCTGAGCAGGACCCCATACATCTGAAAACACAAGTTCTAAAGGATGTTTCACCTCACGACTGGACTCCGAAAAAGGAAGTTGATGACTCTTCCCCTGCTGACAAGCATCACACACTGCTACATCTTTATTACTAGACAAACTAGAAAGCTCATGACGACGCAAAATATGACGGACAATAGGTGTGGCCGGGTGACCAAGACGAGCATGCCACTGTGACGGAGAGACCCGAACTCCACTGAAAACACGGGCGACGCCAGGATGCTCCAGACGGTAGAGGCCCTGGCACAACCGCCCACTAAGAAGAATGTCCCTCGTGCCCCGATCCTTAATAAAAAGATCAAAAAGGTGAAATTCACAAAGCACATTATTATCACGTGTGAGTTTAGGAACTGAAAGAAGATTACGGGTCACAGATGGAACTCGAAGAACATTGCGAAGCTGAAGACTCCTATTGGCATGTCTAGTGAGAAGAGATGCTTGACCAATATGAGAGATGTGCATACCTGCTCCATTGGCGGTGTGGATCTTGTCGGAGCCATGATAGGGTTCACGAGTGTGAAGCTTCCCCATCTCGCTGGTCAGATGCTCTGTCGCCCCAGAGTCCATGTACCAGTGTGGATCGATGGAGTAGGACTGAGTGTGTCCCTGTTGCTTCTGCGGCGAGGGACGATCAGCCATGGCGACCTGACGGGCATTGTTGCGTGTATCTTTGCCGTCATTGCCAAGACCAAGGAAGCTTCGCTGGAAGCGCTTATGACACTTGGAGGCCCAGTGCCCATCGCGGCCACAAAGCTGGCACACACGTGGACCACCAGCCCCCGGTAAGGTCGCAGTAGGTGGGGGGGCCGAGGCGGGCGACGGTGGCAGCCCCAAGGGAGACCGGGGTGATGAAGAAGAGCGGCCATCCTTGGTGGCGGCGTTGGCCGAGAGGGAGCCAGTGCCCCTAGTGCGGCGAGTCTCAACCCGTTGCTCAGTGAGAAGGAGCCGAGAGAAAACCTCGTGTGCCAGCATGGGTGTCGAGTTGCCCCGCTCGTTGATGATCTCTACTAAGGCATCATACTCCTCATCAAGACCATTGACAATAAACGAGTTGAACTCGGAGTCGGTTAGGGGCTGTCCAATGGAGGCCAATGTGTCGGCGAGGCCCTTGACCTTGTTGTAGAACTCAGTGGCAGTGGAGTCAAGCTTCTGACACTCTCCAAGCTGACGACGGAGTGCAGAGACACGAGCCTGGGACTGCGCTGCAAAGGTGCGCTCAAGGATGGTCCAGGCCTCATGAGACGTCTTCGCGAAGACAACAAGGCTACATGACTACCTTGGACACGACCAAAAATATTGCATACATGCATATTTGTCAGGTGATTTCTAGTGCAAACTATTCAATAATCTATTTAGGTTATCCAGAACAAAAATACTTCACACACTTTTGTGTTTTGTCTAATTGCAGGTGTATGGGACATTTGTACAATCCACATATGAAGATAAGGAAGAAAGAGATGTTTATTTGCTGTCCAAAAAGTTCTCTCACGTCACTTTTGGCCCAAGAGAAGATAGAGTCCAAGTCTCTCACGTTCTGGATTCAGATTCGGACTGCACAGACATACCTGACTCAAAACGCACACAAGTTTTTCATACGGACTCCGAATTGGGTGATTCTTTTTTGTTGGAAACTAGATTTCGTGCACTTTCCAACCCAATTGGAATCACCTTCAAATTCGTCCGGAGCGTTGAGTTGTGGACGAAACAATCTGATGCTGCAGCAGAATCCGAGTCAAACTACAAGTCCAAAGGTGTTACATCACCTCCACTTGGGCCCATTGGCCTTGTACGACCTAGTTTTAGTTTTAGGCTGCCATGGGACGTCCTCCCACCTCCTTGGCCGCCACCCCTTGCTCCTATATAAGTAGATCCA
The DNA here is from genome assembly GCF_002162155.2 of Triticum dicoccoides. NCBI lineage: Eukaryota > Viridiplantae > Streptophyta > Magnoliopsida > Poales > Poaceae > Triticum > Triticum dicoccoides. Next base: position 188,672,497 of record NC_041387.1, on the reverse strand, counting down.
TCTAGTAGCTTTTCCTGGGGATTTGTTTAGTTAAAAGTTAGCCATTGCAACTTCGTGTACTTCGTTTGTGTCCAACGACCAGACCAAGACCGCTTCCGGATCCCCACCATTATCAATACTTCATATAGATTTGCAATATTCAGATTGCTTTATCATATTCTTGCTCGTTCTTCGATTGCTTGCAGGAATAGACCTTCGTGGTCAGGCTGACCGTGCTTCCAGCATCGTCAGTAACCTCAGGAGATTGGTTTAGCGATTGCTAAGGCGCAACGTCGTGCATGTTTGTAGTCGGATCGTCAAAGTCGTCTCCACCAAATCGATAGTTATCATCTCATCGAAAGATCGAGACCCTCGCCTCTATCAAGTGGTATCAAATATTGATAGTGTTGTGTGATTGGCACTAACTCTTTATTCGCTCTTAATTAAGAGTAATTCTGATATTTGAGAAGTTAATCTGCATATGAGATATTCTTCATCCCCCCATGTGAACTCTCATTCTATGCTCATCTGATAGTAGTCACTTGGCTGATAGAAAATCAGCTCATGATGTTGACAAGCTTATTAAAGACAATGGAAGAGTTATGTAAAGCTGCATTTTCTATGGAACATAATAGCCCTTTTTTTTGCCGGTGGAACATAATAGCCTGATATTTGAGAAGTTAATCTGCATATGAGATATTCTTCATCCCCCCATGTGAACTCTCATTCTATGCTCATCTGATAGTAGTCACTTGGCTGATAGAAAATCAGCTCATGATGTTGACAAGCTTATTAGAGACAATGGAAGAGTTATGTAAAGCTGCATTTTCTATGGAACATAATAGCCCTTTTTTTGCCGGTGGAACATAATAGCCTGATGGTTTCTCATAGAGTTTTACCAGAAAATCTAGAGTTTGATAAAATGGATGCTTGATGATTTCCATAGAGATAATATCAACATTGTTAGGCTAATGATGACATTATTACTTTACGGAAATGTTAACGCCCACACATGTGGGCGTTCACCACTCCGTCCACACGCAAGCATCGCCGTTGGTTTCGTTTTGCACGAATCTTGGAGCAAAAGGGCTGGTTTTCGGCGCCACGTTGGACGATTCTAGTGTGCGGTGTGTGAGTGGGTTCGCCCGCACGGTAGTTGCCATCCCGCGGTCAGCGGTTGCCACTGAGAGGCGTGCGGTGGAACTTCCATGCGCCCGCACGGCACGGTCCGACCGCAGTTGACGTCAAACACGTCGCACACCCCTCCACCCTCTCCCTCACGGTTCCATTCACTCTCCCCCGCGTCGCATTTACTGGCACAACCCACTCGCATTACAGTCCACTAGAGGAGAAGGCGAGGGGAGAAGGCGACGGCGGAGGCGGGACAGTCGACGGTGTTCGCGGGCGTTGGTGGTGCTCGTCGGAGCGGAGCGGCGTCGCCGGAACGCGTGCGGGTCGAAGGTAATGCTTGCTTCATCTATCGCATACCCTCCCTGATTTTGTTCCCCTCTTTCCTTCCTGTTCGATTTCTAGATCCATTCCTAGAAATTCCGGCGATTCGGCGGTGCGCCGGCGTTCCCGCCGCTGCGGCGGTGCGCCATAGTTGTGTGCCTGCCGTTGCTTCGTGGGAGTGGGCAGTTTCGTCGCCGCCGCTGCGGCGGCATCGTCGGTGAGGCTATGCCTGCTCGTAGGCAACGCATTAGTCTTGCATTTGGATTTTGAGAGTTGTCCGCCGGGTTGTTTTGGTGCAGATTGGTTCGAAATTTGGGGTTGCAGCCATTTCGCGCGAGAATTGTAAGGGTGATTTTGAGGTTGAAGTAGTTGCCATTGAAATCTATACCTAGTCTAGTTTTGGGGTTGAAACTGCAGACTGTGGCGAAATTGGCAGTATGATTGAACATGAACAAATGTGTGGCAACTAAACTACCTGAAGAAACGTGGTAGTTGCCACAAACGTGTTCTCCCATGTGGCAACAGATTTCCGAAAATGACTGTCATAGTTGCCACCCCAAAACGAGGTGGCAACTAATTTCATTTGAACTCCTGTGGCAGTTGCCACACGCATGCTCTTCCCATGTGGCAAATTTTAATTCTGCTGAACTTGTACGATAAGTAACCAGAAAAAATATGCTTTCTGAATGTGGCAACTATGGCAGTATGACCGAACGTGAACAGGTGTGTGGCAACTAAACTACATGAACAAATGTGGCAGTTGCCACAAATGTGTTCTCTTCTGCGGCAACATATTTTCTGAAACTGACTGTCATAGTTGCCACAAATGTGTTCAAGCTCACACACAAGGGGGGGCAACTAAATTTTACTGAATGAATGAGATAGTTGCCACATACACGCTCTTGAACGAGGCAAACTCATTTTTTACTGAATTTACATAATAGTAACCTCAAGCATTCTTTTTCATTTGTGAGACTTGTTTTTTTTCTGAATTATTTGCGACAGTTTCCAAACTTTGATAGTTGCCACAATCGGTAGCACTGGACGGAACTAATGTGCACATCGAGTTGGCGTGTTTGCCACTTTGGATTTTGTATAATCATGTTGCAATACAGTATGTGAAGACAATGTCTGTTGCCACAATACAGATATGACAGTGTGGCAAACTGGCTGCATAGTATGGCAACCACATTTGCATTCAAATAGTTAATATTTTTCTGTTAGGTGGCAACTGCTTACCCATTGCATTTTACATTTTCGCCATTAACAATTTGGTCTGTTCCTACATCAGCAGAATGGCTCGTGGCGATCATCAAAGTGATGATGACGATTTCATGGATCCACCTCAACGTAACCAGGCAACTGGACGGAGAAAAGAGGGCGATGAGGTAACTGTCTGCACACCCGCCCCCCTCCTCCTGATTTATGTTATTTGTTGGCAGCTAGATCTTTTTTATAGTCGTCCATCATGAACTAAATTTTCATAACATTGCAAAAACATGGCAACAGCTCAACACTTTTGTGTTTGTTTTTTGCAGAAGAAGAAACGTATTCGCAACAGAGCCTCCCAGGAACGTCTGACCGTGTTGATTGACAAATTCACTGACGATCAAAAGGGAGCTGCTGCTGAGATGGGTATGCGGGTTCTGATGGATGTCCGGTGTACGAACCTTGTCAACCCGGTATGCGACTGGCTTGGTGAGATATACGATCCCGCCTCCAGGGAATTCGTGATCCCGGGACGGGGAAGACTTCCATTGAATGAGGAATCCGTGTTCTGCACTTTGGGTGTGCCTCGGGGACATATCAAAGTCCCGTACGAGGTTAATAATGAGATCGAGGAAGAGCTGTTCGCCCGTTTGTTTCCTGGGTTGGAGGCAATGCCGAACACGTCTGTACTGGCAGATTCTCTGCAGGACATGACGACGCACGGAGAAGTTTTCAAGATGAAGCTACTCATGTACCTCATCTCAGCTGTTTTCGCGCCGACCACTTCTCTTCGCCCAAGCAACAAATGTTTCCCCATCCTGGTGAATGATCCATGCTTGCTACTGCCAGTGTTTTCGTTGCGTTTCTTCCGTTTTGATTTCTGATGCAGCAAACTTTTTTCCCTGAAATTTTGTGTGGTGCAGGCGAATCTGAAAAACGTGAAGAGTATGAACTGGTGTAAGTTTATTGCCGACTTTCTCCACGATGCTTTCAAAAACAAGATGTACCAGAAGGGTTGTCGTCTGCACTTAATGGTATTTATTTTCACCAGATCTCTGTGTGAACTCTTTGTTTATAATGTACTTTTATTTCATGCATGACAATCTGGTCATAACAAGATGGCAACTGCCATAGTGACAATATGGCAACTGCCATAATGACAACGTGGCAACTGTCATACTGACAATGTGGCAACTACCTTCATATTAGCATGGCAACTGCTATCATAGTAGGATGACAACTGCCATCACACTTTGATGGCAACTAACACATACATATTATCGTTGGATCATACATTATCCTGCTCTCTTTTTTTCTGAACTACAAATTAACCACGATGGCAACTGATATTTTCTTTTCTTTGCAAAATTGTTTTAAATCAGCTCATGTATGTCGACTCTCTTGATCTGTCCATCGTGGATTTCACCGGGATAGGAGGCCCGCCACCTACTCACAAGTTTGCTGTTTCTGCGTGGACCATCAGCGCTGTCAAGGCTGTGCTTGCCGCAGACAGGGCAACTGATGGCACATATGGAAAACTACAGGTTAGTTTTTGTTTATGTCTTTTTCACACGGCATGCTTACAAATTTGACATGACGCAACCGTCCGTGGTTTATAAGGCATGCTTACAATTTCTTTTTTTGTTTTTTCATAGCTGATGGCCAAGCATGCTATAGACTACAGCGTGTTTGGGGGGCCTCAAAAATTTGAAAAGTGGATGGACGTGCACTCAGCTCCGTCTTGCCCTTATGAGGTAATCAAAATGTCCACATCTACGGTTTGCCGTGGATTACATGTTGATGTCGCGGAAGCGAATGCAGTACGGGTGTTGTTTTTGTTGATGCTTCTTGTTTTGGTGCACAGGCGAGGGCACCAGTGGAGCATCTAATTGGGCAGTTTGCATCCGGAATGACCGGCCTGCTCGGGAAGTTGGTTGAGGGGTGGACGTCCCTTAGTGCCTCTGACAGCGACACGGTTGCGAGGCAGTTCACTTCATTTGTCCCAGAACGTACACATCGGCCAACCGGTTGCCGTGGCCGGTATGACTACAACAGCTCCCAAGAGCCCGGTGACACACATGATGATGTGGATGGAGACGCTGGCCTCAGCAAGGACGACGACGATGACACCGATGACGATGAACACGCTGAAGTTCGCACTTGCGGCAACAAGGGCAAGGATGCAACAGGTGCCCACCCACCGGAGAAAGTGAAAGAACATACGGCTGCGAGAGGCGAGGGGGTTTTTCCATCAAGGAGGGGGAGGGCTCCAGAGGATGTTGGGCAGGGTTCTGCTGGCAAGAGGTCTAGGATCGACCCCGTAGCTGCCAGGAAGAGGTTCGACTCTCAATTTTAGTTTTCTGCTGTGTATCTTTTCTTTGGAACAATCTCATCCATTTCTTTTGCACTTGTTTTTTGTCAAGCGCGGCAATTAGTTTGTTGTCTGACAATTGCCACCTTCTTTTTTCCTTCCATCTGTTGCGTGCAGTGAGCCGACCGCTGGTGGACGAGCAGCTACGAAGAAACAGGCGCCAACGCCAACCCGTGTTTCTGCTCGCTTGAACAAAGGTGCCCCCATTGCCGGTGACATCCCTTCCACCAGGTCTTCTGCTCGTACGACGACGACCAACACCGGGGATCCTGTCGTGTTGCCTGACCTGAGGAAGGCAGTCAAGAAGTAGGTTTCTCCATGTGCTTTTCATTTGAGATAGCGGTTTTTTTCTTGATTTTTCAATGCAACTGGTCTGCTTTGTCACATGTTCTTCTGTTATCATCCCCCACGAGGCAACTGCTGTTTTTCCAAATGATTTCTTCCTTCATTTTTTAAATGTATGGCAACTCCTATTATCTTTACATGGCAACTGGCATCTAGGCCAAATGGCAACTATTTCTGTACCTAATGGCAACTGTCATCTTTTTTTTACCATTTTCTTCTGAGAGTTCATCCCCCACCTAATTTTGAAATTGCATTCCTCACAGATCAGACATTTTCTATCATTCCTTTCAATTTGCCTAACTTTGATAACTGCTGCTGTATGGCAACTGCTAACTATGGCACATGGCAACTCATGACCCCCTTACATGGCAACTACCAGCTTTTTCCACTTGTTTTTTAGTTTTTTAATGCTTCTATCATTGCAAACATATTTTTTGTCCATTTTTTTCATATCATTTTTCACGTGCTTTTTTTCCTTTTGCAGGGTGAAGAAGACTACTACGTGCGGGGCCAAGCATATCAGTAGAGACCCACTCGAACGCCTGCATTCAAAGTTGTCAACAGGTGGCAACTCAGATGTACATGAGGCGCCAGGCGACAATACTGCTGCTGCACCGTCAACTGCTCCCACTAACTCTGATGCAAGTGGCCGACCATCTCCGCCGGCTGCAGATGTGCAGGCTAGAACAACAGGCATCCGTACATCGGGGAGTGACGAGTCGGTATCCGCCAGGACAGCTGAAATATTGCCAAATCTTCTGGCAATGAAGGATGCTGCTGTGAGCCATGCCACCCCATCAGCAAGCGTCGAAGTGGATGCTCCCGAGACCAACCTAGGCAAGGAAGATTCCCGCTCATCTGACACTGATTCCAAGCGCGTGCCTGGTGTCTCACCTGTGTCCATGACAGAAGCGGCTGAGGCGGCACTTCACAAGGATATGCCATCTGCAGATGAGAATCCTGGCACAACAGCTCCAGCTCCTGTCGGTGGAGATACTGCTAAGGCAACCGTTCCGCGTGCTGGTCTTCCACCTAGGCGTCGTAGCCCCCGCAAGCAATCAACAGACACACCCAATGCTCAGGCTGTAGCTAGGAGCAGGAGAGACGAATCTGGTTATGTTCCTGCGTCCACACTGTTCCCGCCACCTGCAAAAATCAATGTGATGGAGAAACCGCAAGACCGGAGCACAACTGATGCAGGTGTCAAGCCGGGCACGAGTGACGCAGAGGAACGCCCGGAGCAGACTGCGCCTTCACCCGCAGCGGAAATCCCCAGCATAAATCTGCGCACTTCCAGGCTCCCAGTCAATGTCGGTGTCCCCTACAGTCCAAACAAGAAGATTGTCATGAAAGCTGCGGCTGAGACCGCTGACAACACGTCCCGCCCTGCAAATAAGGCTTATCATTTTGTAGCGGCCGATTCAGATATGCTTGTCGATCTTTCACCCTTGGATTCTGCCCCAAAAGTCGTTCGTGGTCCGGCCAGTAGGAATGAGAGGCACCCAATGGCCTTTACCCCACCGAGCTTCAGCCTCGGCGTCAGTCAAGATCAACCGGTGGTGCACGATCCTATACCAGTTGCCTTTGCTTTCCCAGGAGGCATGCCCGCAATGATGGCGCAGCCAATGGTCGAGGGCAGGAAGGCTGTCAAGTTCGCAGAGCCAATTGTGCAAGGTACACTCATCACGCACTTACGATTTTCTTGTATACATGTTTGTAGTTTGACTTTTGTCCCAATCACATTCTTTGGGGGTCCTCACTTGTGACGGCAACTGCCATGTGACGACATGGCAACTGGATTTGATGCACCATGTCACCTACGTTTTTTTCTTGTTGCCATGCTGCGTTTGACATTTGGGCAAGCACGTGGAAACTGAAGTTATTTCAACATGGCAACTGTAGTTACTGTCACATGGCAAATACAGTTCAGTACACATGGCAACTGATTTGCCACATCATGCCACCTGCATTTTTTCTACCATGCTGCATTTTTTCATACGGCATTCACATGGCAAGTGGAGCCGACACAACATGGCAACTGCAGTTGCTGTGACATGGTACCTACAGTAAAACTAGGTGGCAACTACAGTGCAACTACATGGCAATTGTATTTGCTATGTCATAGCGACTGTAGTTGGACCACCCATGGCAACTGCCCCACTTTTTCTACCTACATATCACATCATGGACCTTTACCTCCTCACAATCCATCTGTTTTTGGATTTTATATGTATCCTAACCCACTTTTTTTTATATTCATTGCGGCCACCCCTGAGGAGATTTCACCGTCACTTGATGAAGTTTACCGCATGATCGAGGAGACAGCATTGCAGAGGAGTTCCTCACGAGGGCAAGGGCAATCAAGTTCCAATGTGCCTGCAGATACGGTATCTGAGGATACCATTAGGAGTGTCACCCCTGGTCCTGTGAGGCAGCAGAGGGTAGTTCACCCACCCCCCGCGGAAGACTACGAGCCCGAATTCAGGGCCACTAAGGAACAGACCCAGCTTTATGATATCGTCAAGCGTTTTGGAAATGCGAGGACCAACAGCAAGCACATGAAGGAGCTTAAAGCGTAAATTACCATACCCCATAATCTCTCATCTTGCTTGCTCTTTTTTACCATTTATCTACTTCGTACTTTTTATAAATGGTCCGCTTACGTTTTAGTTCTTTCATATATTTTTTTTTACTTAGTAGGCATGATTCTTCCATGCTATATCGTTTTCATACAGCTCATGTTTGGACAGAATGAAAGTCATTCAGTGCGGAGCGACGTGCGTCGACCTGGGTGATCTTGCCGAGTCCGTGAGGCCAAACGGAAAAATGTCGACGAATGTAGTTGCATGCGGGATCGACTACATCAACAATCACACCGATGTATGCGCCGACAAGATAATCATGCATTACAGTGTGACCTGCAAAATATGGGATGGTGACTTCCACCACAAAATCCTGAGGAACAATTTTGCACAACACGGTGACTTCAAGCTCACACTGAAGAAATATGTGAGTACTCCTTTCCTGTCTGCACCGTTTTTTCACATGGCGTGGTTTTTTGCCAGAACCTATACTTGTGTTTGTGTGGCAGAAGTTTTCATGTGGCAACAGTTGCCGTGCACACTGACTTCTTGATTTTTTGTATCCCCATGCAAACTATGTGGCAACTTGATAGTAAAATACATGGCTCATTTTGTTCATACAATGGATGGCAACTTTCTTTCAACTACTCCCACCCATAATCAAACATTTCTACGTGATTCTAATTTTTTTGTCCCTCTGTTGTTCTTTCATGTGAACTTTGTATCTCATTTCTTCACTTTTTTAAATGCAGGTCATGTTCCCCATGTTCCAGGAGCTTGCACCACACGACCGACACGACAAGTGTGGTCACCACTATGTGGTTTGTCTTGACCTGAAGAACCAACGTATCAAGGTGCTTGATTCAATCCGTTCAGAAGCTGATGCAGACCTTACTACGCATGCCGAACTCTTCATCAAGAACCTCAAAGAGACTTGGAACCGTCACTACGAACACTCAAAGGTCCAGATCAGGCATTTCCCGACTGAGTATGTGGCGACTGTGAAGCAAGGGAACATGTAATTTCTTTTAACCCGCTCCTTCATGTGCCATTTTTACATCAATCCACCCCCTCTTTTTGTTGACACATCTGAACTGAAGTCCATCTTTGCTGCAGCTGTCCATTTTGCGTGTTCACCTGAACTCTTTTTCCTCGTGCAGGACGGACTGTGGCTTTCACGCGCTGGAATACTTTGCAAAGTGGGAAGGCAGAATTGTCCCCGCTATCACAGATGCAACGGTCGTTGAGCTCCGAAAAATCTGCACATGGAACTAGCTAACGAATGAAGATTTCAACAAGCGGTCCGGAGCACGCGAGTTCGTGGAGGAAGCTGTCAAGCAAGTCATCAAGAAGTACAAGTGATCACGTGGCGTTACACACCAGACACACACCTTACATTCTGTTGTTGAGGAATGTAAGGTACTATCTCTCTGTTCTTTGTCGAAAACTATGTTTTGTGTGCTACGTTATGACTGCAACCTCGTGTAGCCTACTATGTAATGGTGGCGTGTTAGCGACATTTTTAGTGTTTTCTGTAATACATGTGTGGACGTGAACCTATTTTAGGCGTTACATCAGATCTGTTTTTATGTTTATCATTACGACAGTGGTTTCGTCGTTTCTAGCATTGTTTTTTGCTGTTTCGAATGCGTCTGCGATGTTTTGAAAAAAAGATGGCAAATGTAGTTCAACAGACATGGTTAGTGAAAGTCATCGTCATTTTTTCATTTTTGGCTGTTTTGCTTGTTCTTTTTCATTGCTAATTGCACCGGCTAGCATTGGGTAGGTTTATCATGTAGCCATAACCTTTGCTGCGGTTTATGCACGTTTACGCTTTTTTTCCAACTTGTTTTCCCATACATTGCACACAACACACTACGTGCTTCTAAACCACATCGTATTTGTCATGGGGATATATGCCATGCAGAGTCATTACAAAAAGCATCCGGAAATTTTCAGTACAGCTAACATGGCAGATACATCATAAATAACATGGCAGATCCAGTACAACTTACATGGCAAATCCAGTACAACTAACATGGCAGATCCAGTACAACTAACATGGCATATTTAGTATAAAGTAGCATGGCATATTTAGTATTAAATAGCATGGCTTATCTAGTATAAAATAGCATGGCATATTTGGTATAAAATAGCATGGCAGATTAACTACACATAACATGGCAGATTAAGTACCCATAACATGGCAAATGCATTTATCCATTCAATGAATTTTCCTTCTACTTCTGTCCCCCCTCAAGAGTCATTCTCCCAATTAAAAAATCCCATCGTATAGGGGTACAAAACAAAATGTCCACATGGACCATGTCACAGCGCCCCAATTTTTGCTCATGGATTGCCCGCCCCTTTCTTCGTTTTCTTGTGTTTTGCTTGAATCTCCAGTCCCGACTTGTACCTTATCTCTCTCGGACGACCCTTTGTGATGGAACGGGGTGGGTTCCTGACCTGGGTTTGTGTGCTTGCTGTTCCAGATCCTATCTCCGAGTTTTCAGACGATGGCCCCGTGGATGAAGGCACACTTGATGTGCGGGGGAACCGGTGTAAGGCTTCCTCGGCTTTCCTTTTTTTGATCTCATCAAGCTCTCTTTTCAGTGCCTTCCTGTGTTTTTCTGCGACTCTCGCTGTGTCATCACTCTTGCACGCTTCATCAATTAGCTCAGCATAGTTCTTTGTCAGCACAACGTGCCTCACGGCTTCCATGGTTGACTCAGGTCTCTCGTCATGCACAGCCAGAACTGCATGTGTTGTCTGCTGCGCCAACGCGTCGTCAGTGTCCCATGCCCATCGCCTCCTTATGAAATGGCGGGGCATGCATGTCACAGCGTTCATGTCCATGACTTTTAGTATGTGACAGCACACAATGCCGTCCCGTTCGAATTTGCAGCATTGGCAGTAGTACTCGCCTTCGCCTGTCAAGGCTCTGACGAAGTAGTTCCTTCCTTTGTCCGCGTCTTCAGGTTCTGAATCTGACATGCCCAAAATAGAACACACCTTGAACGTATGTTCGTCCACCCAGAAAGCCGTGAACATGCTGGCACGCTTTATTTCTTCCTGGAATCTGCAAGTTTTGTTGTTTTCTGTTAAACTTTCGTGCGATCTTTTTCTTGTACACCCTTATGTTGTCATGGAAATAGAAATACATTTTGTTTGAACATGGCAAACATAGTTCATTGAACATGGCAAATATATTACGTTGAACATGGCAAATGCAGTACACTACACATGGCAAATGCATTACAACATACATGGCAATTGCAGTACAACAGACATGGCAATTGCAGTACATTTTCAACTGGATATCGTCATTTCCACACCAACATTCCCCAATGGAAGCACATTGCATAAAACATGGCAACTGCATTTTTATTAAACATGGCATCTACAGCTGAGTAAACATGTCAATTGCATTTCAAAAAAAAGGGCAGATGCATTTCATTAAACATGGCAACTGCATTTCAGCATATGTGTCGCCAATATAACATTTTTTTAGCATTTTTTGACATTGGCATTTGCATGCCAACATGCTACAATGGAAGCACATCGCATAAAACATGGCAACTGCACTTCATTCAACAAGGGAAATGCACCCGAGCAAGTATGCCAAAACAAAATTTTCATTTTAACATGGCAACTGCATCTGAGTAAGCATGGCAAACAGTATTTCATTAAACATGGCAGCTGCATGTCATGGCAACTGCATTTGCACTCTATAAGGCCCCTACTGACTTGGTGCTTTTTATGCAAATAAGACTGTAATGCAACTGACTTACTTGTTAAAGATCTTGTTGGTGTATATCTTGCTCATTTGCCTCTCCATCGGTAAATACGTTAGCAATTTTGGCTGCTTTAGGGCTGTGGTCGCTTCTTGCTGTAGCTCAGATCCCAGAATTTTTTGTTGCAAAGCTGTGTACTGCTTGGCAAACTGTAGCAATGAGTTGCCAGGGCTGACGTACCACTTTAAAACAGCATTGAACCCCTCGCTGCGCTGCGTAGTCTGCAGAAAGGGGAAGAAGCACTGCATGAAGTAGGCCGGCACCCAGTACATTCGCTTCTCCCACAGGCTAACAAGAGTCTCATTGTCCTGGACTTGATGTGTTTCAGTCATGGCCATCCAGCTCCTTTCAAACTCCTCCACCGTCAAGCTGTGGTCCACGCACAGCTTGAATGCCTTGTGCAGCTCTGGACGGTCGGCAAAGAACGGTCCTAGCGTCTCCTCAGCCTTCTTTATAATGTGCCACCTGTAGTGCCTGTGCACTGCCAACGGAAAGACCTCCTCTATGCCTGCACGCATGCTGAAATCTTGGTCCGTTATTATGTTCATCGGAGCAAGTCCATCCATGCACTCCAAGAAGGTCTTGAACAGCCAAACGTACCCATCTGTGTCTTCGTTCTGGACGAGGCCGCATCCGAACTGCAACGACTGATTGTGGTTATTTATTCCTATGAACGGAGCGCATGGCATCTTGTACATATTGGTGAGGTACGTCGCGTCGAATGAAATGCAATCTCGGAAATGTTTGTAGGCTCTCCTTGCAGCACCATCCACCCAATACATGTTCCTGACACGGTCCTCATCGTCCAACCTTATCCTGTAGAAGAAATCTGGATCTTCCTTTGCTTTCGCATCGAAGTAGGCTATTGTGGCCTCTATGTCTGCCAACTTGCTCTCTCTATGGTACTTGGCCTGTAGGTTTGTGACGTCAGCTGGTATGTACGGCATGCTACTCAGAGTCCCCTTTTTGCTGTGGATGAGAGATAGTATCTGTACCATTCTTGATGGACCGACGTTACAATCATGTAGCAGCTTTACGAATTTCCTTTCGACGGGGGTGAACCCTCTGTGGGCGGTCAGAAATTTCACCAGGTCGAACTTCTTTATGAGTTTGTGGTTGTGCTCGTCAAAATACTCATTGACCACCCATGTTGCTCCATCTACGTTTAGCTTACACCGGACAGGGCACCGCGTCTTGAGAATGATGCCTCTCTTTCGTTCCGGAACGACAGGCGCAACACCTTTCCCCTTCTTGTTCCTCCGTGCCTTGTGGCACCTCATCTCACCTCTGCTGTACTCATTAGTTTTCTTAATTTTCCTATGGTACTCGGTGTTGACCGCAAATCCATGGAACTTTGCGTATGCCTGGTAGTATTCCTTTGCTTCTGCGAACGATCCAAATCTCTGCCCAATGTATGGTGGCTGAGGTACCACGATCTCGGATTGCCCACCATCTTCATCCTCTTGTGCGTCGTCGTCAGTTTCATCATTCGCTTCAGTATCGGCGGCAGTTCCATCTACTCGAGTGTTGATAGTGCTTGTGTTCAAAGGGGTGCTCGTCGGCATTGCTGGAATGATTGCCATTCCCGACTCTGACTCGAAATTGTTTGCGGCATGACAGTCTGCTGGCTGGTGGAACGCGTCTTCCGTGCGCTCAAAGCTCCCCGCAGTAGATGTCCCCGCACCGCTGTTCACTGTAGTTGTAGGTTCTGTAATAGAAAAAACAAGCACGAGAGTAATATTTTTTGGTTGAATAAGATGTGTATCACAACGGATCACACCATCTTCGATTGATTTGGCACGACATTTTTTCAAACAGCAAGCCGTGAGACTGCGTGTGGACATGTGTGGCAGCTGTAGCTGTCCAGTCATGGCAGGTACTGTTCAACAAACATGGCAACTATTCTTTTGCCTACAAAAAACTACAAACAACAAATGTAGTGATGTTTTTTGTGGTTCATTTTTTTTCCTTACCTTGTTGTGCTGCATTTGGCCATCTTGTGTGGTCTGTGACACCAAAATGTCGTGCTCCACCTGCAATTTGTGAAGCTTGCCACGGGACGATTGTCGTGTCACCACCAGCGTAATACGCTGTAAGCATAGTAGTGGTTGGTCAATTCATGGCAATTTGCAGTTTGTGCTAGCACGGCAACTGCAGTCGCCCCTGATGTGGCAACTGCAGTTTTACTGGCATGGCAACTATAGTTGCATCGGCATGGCAACCGCAGTTGTTCCTCCATGGCAACTGCAGTTGCGATGACATGGCAACTGTAGTTGCTCTGGCATGGCAACTGCAGTTGTTTCTCCATGGCAACTGCAAGTGTCCACTGATGGCAACAACAGTTGTCCAGGGATGGCAAATGTAGTTTTAAATTCATGGCAATTGTAGAAGTCCAGTCATGGCAATTTGGAGCTGCCAACTATGCCCCTTCTGCTAATTGAACATCCGCAACTTCACTTTTTTTATGGACTGACCTGTGTATGACGTCGATGGCAGGTACATGGGTGCTGGCTGATGCCACGTGCTGCATGAAGGCCCTGCATTTTCACCCGTGATAACTCGTGAGTCCTCTTGCCAGTTTTTTTGCATGTCCATTTCTCACGTCCACAACAGTATGTGTTTTTTTTTGGTTTTGCATTACCTTGATTAGCCATACTAGCTAGTTGAGGTTGGTTGCCCGTAAATATGTCAGTGTAAGCGCCTTGTGAGAAATAGAGTTCAATCAAACTGATAATCAAGCATGATAGATAGTATTGATGAAACTAGCTAGAATCAATGGGAGATGCGCGGAACTAGGTAGTTGTACTTACTTTTGGGTGTGTAAATCGTAGCTCGCTCGGTAGTGCCGGAACAATTCCGGTGAACTCTTTCTAAAGCCTGCTAGACAAAGAAAATAATTACTTGATATCGAGAAATGAACAAAGTTGTGGATATGGTGCGATAATGATCGATTGAACTTACTTCTGGAGCATTTCAATCATGTCCGCATAGTCCTGGGGATCTTTTCGTCTCGAGTCTAAGACGGTTACTACTCCCCAGTCAATCTTAATCTTTAGCAGAATAAAGTGAAAGTTACGCACGCATGCATAACTAATCAATTACATTACTATAACCTCGAGTAATAAAGAAAACCGAATATGCACAAGACAGTTACACTCACTTGAAGTTGTAAGGAAAGAGTATTTTATCTTTGTTTTGATTTTTTAGCAACGCTTGTAGCAAGTTGTCCTCAGTTTCTGCGACATTCTTTTGAACCGTCCATTCATGTATGACATTTGGGTTAACAAACCCAATGTCATAGATTTGTGCTTTTCTGCATTCAACAATCTTCAATCTGCATAATATAGTGAGGATAATTATATAAACATGCAATGAAAGAGCTAAGCTATATATAGACACTTAATTACAGAAGTAGTACTTACAGACACTAGCAAGTCATGAGTGTTTTGTCGAGGGCCTTTTGATTGTATAAATGGAATAACTCGTCAAATTCAACAGATAACAGATCAGTTCCAACGTGGCCGTGCTCATCTTTAATTCTCAATGTCAAAGTATCCTTCCCAGACTCGCTGCAGGTTTCCATGTACCATTCATGAAATCTTCGCATCATCGTTGTTAGAGGAGGAGGATCAGGTTTGACGAGAGGCTTCCCGTACTGGTATCTGAATTCGTCCACCTCCATTGTTTCAAACACCACATCATCGCTCAGGTAATCAGCAGGATTGGTACCTGATAATCCCCAAGTGCAGCGAATCATCGTAGCAATTCCCAAAGGTGGAAGTGATAAGTATGGAGTGTCGAACCGACAAGGAGCTAAAGGCAAGATCAATATTCTCTCAAGTCCTATCCGCCACTGATACGACTCTACGTACACCGAACGTTTGCTTCCAACAAGAAACGAGAAATAAAACTACGTTGTGGGTATGAAGAGGATAACTTTGCATGATATCGGAGAGCTAAAATATAAAAGTAGGTGCTGTTATCATAGAGTTAGAATATATTACTTAAGTATTATAAATAGCGAGTGTGGAATAATGATGGGTCGGTGTGCGGAATTGTCCTAGGCAATTGTTAACAAGACCGGTAATGACTATTGCAATTTCATATGAGGGAGAGGCATAAGCTAACATACTTTCTCTTCTTGGATCATATGCACTTATGATTGGAACTCTAGCAAGCATCTGCAACTACTAATGATCATTAAGGTAAAACCCAACCATAGCATTAACATATCAAGTCCCCTTTATCCCATACGCAACAACCCCCTTACTCAGGTTTATGCTTCTGTCACTCAAGCAACCCACTATAAGCGAATCATGAACGTATTGCAACACCCTACAGCGGGAATCCCTCACGCTTGAGCGACACAGAGGGCACAATAGGACATCACCAAAATAAAACATACAACTCATACCAATCCAGATCATCAATCAACCCAAAGACAAAGGATATCTACTCAAAACATCATAGGATGGCAACACATCACTGGATCATAATATGTGGCATAAAGCACCATGATCAAGTAGGGATTACAGCGGGGTGCGGGAGAGTGGACCGCGTAAAAGAGATGAGGATGGTGATGTTGATGAAGACGATCACCGTGATGATGATTCCCCTCCCGATGGCACTCCGGCGCCACTGAGAGAGAGGAGGAGAGGTTCTCCCCCTTGTGCTTCCTCCTCCATGGCCTCTCCCCCCCTAAATGGGGAGAGGTTCTCCCTCTGGATCTTGGCCTTCATGGCGTTGATGGCCCCTCCGGGATCCTTCCCCATGGCCTCTGGTGATGATGGCCCCCTCCGGCAGGGTTCCAGAGAGGGCCTAGATTGATTTCTCGTGGCTACAGCGGCTTGCGGCAGTGGAACTTCCGGTCTAGGTTATGTTCTGGAGGTTTGGGTATTTATAGGAGAGATTGGTGTCGAGAACAAATCAGGGGGCCCCATGGAGAGTCCATGAGGCACAGGGGCGCGCCCTAGGGGGGCACCCTCCACCCTCGTGGGGCCCACGGGACTCCCCTCCATTAACTCTTTGTTCCAGTATTTTTTATATTTTCTAGAAAAATTCTCCGTTGATTTTCAGCGCATCCCAAGAACTTTTATTTCTGCACAAAAACGACACCACAGTAGTTCTGTTGAAAACAACGTTAGTCCGAGTTAGTTCTAATAAAATCATACCAAAATCATATAAAACTATTGTAAACATGGCATAAATATTTCATAAATTATAGATACGTTGGAGACGTATCAGTACCGGGCACCATCCCCGGCAGATTAGCGACGATATCGCTAGACACCTTGAGCGGGGGGCATGATTGGCTCGCCTGTTCACCGAGCTGGGGAATTTTTTCCCACTTCTTCGTTCTGCTAACCTTTTATCACTGGAAGTAGTTCCCGAGTGCCGCGCATCTTGATATGTCTTTTTCAGACAGCCGAAATAGTTGGAATCCGGTGGAGGCAGTGGTGGTCGCTTCAGGGCATCGATAGTGCGCTTCGCTTTCACCGGATCTATCTTCTCCTTCGGAGGTGGAGGTTTATTTGCAAAAAAGTACCTCACTTGGGCTTCACAGATCTCCGCGTTTTCCTTCTCGGTCCTCTCGTATGGTAACTTTTCCGGAGCCTTGAGAGATGGACCGTATCTGAATTTCCTCCCACCTCTTCTTGTACTGCTAGCCGCCGGAGTGGCGGCGTCTCTCTTCCGTTGTTGCTTACGAGGCGGAGAAGGAGGCAGAGTGCTCCGACACAATGGAGGAGCCGGAGCGGCAGCGTATCTCTTATGCCTTTTCTTAGGAGGAGGAGGAGGAGGAGGCGGACTGCTCCGACGCGCCGGAGGAGGCGAAGGAGGAGGCGGAGTGTCCTTACGCACCGGAGGAGTGATACATCTCCAACGTATCTATAATTTTTGATTGTTCCATGCTATTATATTACCCCTTTTGGATGTTTATGGGATTTATTTTACACATTTATATCATTTTTGAGACTAACCTACTAACTGGAGGCCCAACCCGTATTGTATTTTTTGCCTATTTCAGTATTTCGAAGAAAAGGAATATCAAACGGAGTCCAAACAGAATGAAACCTTCGGGAGCGTGATTTTTGGAACAAACCTGATCCGGAGAGCTTGCAGTGCAAGTCAAGAAGCTCCCGAGGGCCCCACCAGATAGGGGGCCGCGCCCCCGCTGTAGGGCACGCCCCCTGTCTCGTGGGCCCCTCGGGAGGCCACCGACGTACTTCTTCCTCCTATATATACCTACGTACCCCGAAAACATCCAGGAGCACCACAAAACACAATTTCCACCGCCGTAACCTTCTGTATCCGCGAGATCCCATCCTGGAGCCTTCGCCGGCACTCTGCCGAAGTGGGAATCAACCATGGAGGGCCTCTACATCAACATCCATGCCCCTCCGATGAGTTGTGAGTAGTTTACCACAGACCTACGGGTCCATAGTTATTAGCTAGATGGCTTCTTCTCTCTTTTTGGATCTCAATACAATGTTCTCCCCCTCTCTTGTGGAGATCTATTCGATGTAAACTCTTTTTGCGGTGTGTTTGTCGAGATCCGATGAATTGTGGGTTTATGATCATGTTTATCTATGAATAATATTTGAATCTTCTCTGAATTATCAGTTTGGTTTGGCCTACTAGATTGGTCTTTCTTGCCATGGGAGAAGTGCTTAGCTTTGGGTTCAATCTTGCGGTGTTCTTACCCAGTGACAGAAAGGGTTGCAAGACACGTATTGTATTGTTGCCATCGAGGATAACAAGATGGGGTTTATATCATATTGCATGTGTTTATCCCTCTACATCATGTCATCTTGCTTAATGCGTTACTCTGTTCTTATGAACTTAATACTCTAGATGCATGCTGGATAGCGGTCGATGTGTGGAGTAATAGTAGTAGATGCGGGCAGGAGTCGGTCTACTTGTTATGGACGTGATGCCTATATACATGATCATGCCTAGATAATCTCATAATTATGCGCTTTTCTATCAATTGCTCGGCAGTAATTTGTTCACCCACCGTAATACTTATGCTATCTCGAGAGAAGCCTCTAGTGAAACCTATGGCCCCGAGGTCTATCTCTTATCATATTTGCTTTCAATCTACTTTATTTGCATCTTTACTTTTTGCATCTATATTATAAAATACCAAAAATATATTTATCTTATCATACTATCTTTATTAGATCTCACTTTCGCAAGTGGCCGTGAAGGGATTGACAACCCCTTTATTGCGTTGGTTGCGAGTTCTCAGTTTGTTTGTGTAGGTGCATGGGACTTTTGAGGAGCCTCCTACTGGATTGATACCTTGGTTCTCAAAACTGAGGGAAATACTTACGCTACACTTTGCTGCATCACCCTCTCCTCTTCGAGGAAAACCAACGCAAGCTCAAGACGTAGCAAGAAGGATTTCTGGCGCCATTGTCGGGGAGGTCTTCGCTCAAGTCAAGACATACCAAGTACCCATCACAAACCCATCTCCCTTGCATTTACATTATTTGCCATTTGCCTCTCGTTTTCCTCTCCCCCACTTCACCCTTGCCGTTTTATTCGCCCTATCTTTCCCAATCTCCTCCTCTCTTTTCGCTTGCCGTTTTTCTGTTTGCTTGTGTGTTGGATTACTTGTTGCCATGGCGCAAGATAATACCAAATTGTGTGACTTCTCGAATACCAATAATAATGATTTCCTTAGTACTCCGATTGCTCCTCTTAATGATGTTGAGTCTTGTGAAATCAATACCACTTTGCTGAATCTTGTTATGAAAGATCAATTTGCCGGCCTTCCTAGTGAAGATGCCGCTACTCATCTAAACAATTTTTTTGATTTGTGTGATATGCAAAAGAAGAAAGATACAGATAAAAATATTGTCAAATTGAAGTTATTTCCGTTTTCACTTAGAGATCGTGCTAAAGTTTGGTTTTCGCCTTTGCCTAAAAATAGTATTGATTCTTGGAACAAGTGCAAAGATGCTTTTATCTCTAAGTATTTTCCTCCCGCTAAGATCATCACTCTTAGGAACGATATTATGAATTTTAAACAACTTGATCATGAGCATGTTTCCCAATCTTGGGAAAGAATGAAATTGATGCTTCGCAATTGCCCTACTCATGGTTTGAATTTATGGATGATCATACAAAAAATTTATGCCGGTTTGAACTTTGCTTCTAGAAATCTCTTAGATTCAGCTGCGGGAGGCACCTTTATGGAAATCACGTTAGGAGATGCTACAAAATTGCTTGATAATATTATGGCTAATTATTCTCAATGGCACACCGAAAGATCTTCTAGTAAAAAAGTGCATGCTATAGAAGAAATTAATGTTTTGAGTGGAAAGATGGATGAACTTATGAAAATGTTTGCTACTAAAAATACTCCTCTTGATCCCAATGATATGCCTTTGTCTTCCTTGATTGAGAATAATAATGAATCTATGGATGTGAATTTTGTTGGTAGGAATAGTTTTGGAAACAACGCTTATAGAGGAAATTTTAATGCTAGACCGTTCCCTAGTAATCCCTGTAATAATTATGGAAATTCCTACAATGGTTCTTATGGTAATTTTGCCAAGATGCCCTTTGATTTCGAGAATAGTGTGAAAGAATTTATGATTTCTCAAAAGAATTTTAATGCCTTGCTTGAAGAAAAATTGCTCAAAGTTGATGATTTGGCTAGGAACATTGATAGACTTTCGCTTGATGTTAATTCTCTTAAAGTTGGATCTTCTTCTCCTAAGCATGATATCAATGAGTCTCTCAAAGTAATGAGAATTTCCATTGACGAGTGCAAGGAAAGAACCGCTAGATTGCGTGCTAAAAAAGAAAGCTTTATAAAAGCATGTTCTTCTAGTCTTCATGAAAATAATGATGAGGATCTTAAAGTTATTGATGCGTATCCGATTAGATCTATGTTTTGCAATATGAATTCTGATGATTATGGGAGTGATGATGAACCAATTTTGCCTAGAAGGCGTCCCAAAAATTCGGAGTCTTTAGATCTTGATGTTAAATTTGGTAAAAGTGAGATTGGAGAATCTTCAACTTCTAATAATATTGATCCTACTATCTCGGATTTGAAGGAATTTGATTATGATAATTGCTCTTTAAAAGGTTGTATTTCCTTGTTGCAATCCGTTGTTAATTCTCCTCATTCTTATAGTCAAAATAAAGCTTTTACCAAATATATTGTTGATGCCTTGATGCAATCTTATGATGAAAAACTTAATTTGGAAGTTTCTATACCTAGAAAACTTAATGATGAGTGGGAACCTACTATAAAGATTAGAATTAAAGGTTATGAGTGTTTTGCTTTGTGTGATTTGGGTGCTAGTGTTTCCACGATTCCGAAAACTTTATGTGATATTCTAGGTTTCCATGATCTTGATAATTGCTCTTTAAATTTGCACCTTGCGGATTCCACCATTAAAAAGCCTATGGGAAGGATTAATGATGTTCTTATTGTTGCAGATATAAATTTGGTGCCCGTAGATTTTATCGTTCTTGATATAGATTGCAATCTTTCTTGCCCTATTATTCTTGGTAGACCTTTTCTTAGAACGATTGGTGCGATTATTGATATGAAGGAAGGGAATATTAGATTCCAATTTCCATTAAAGAAAGGCATGGAGCACTTTCCAAGAAATAAAGTCAAATTACCTTATGAATCTACCATGCGTGCTACTTATGAATTTAGTGCCAAAGATGGCACTCGTTATATCTATCTTTATTTTTATGCCTAGCTAGGGGCGTTAAACGATAGCGCTAGTTGGGAGGCAACCCAATTTTCTTTATGTCTTTATTTTTTGCTCCTGTTTAGTAATAAATCTTGCATCTACCTTCTGTTAGATGTGTTTTTATCTTTTAATTAGTGTTTGTGCCAAGTAGAACCTATAGGATAACCTACGATGATAGTTGATTTGATTCTGCTGAAAAACAGAAACTTTACGCGCACGAATATAATTTTGTTAAATCACAGTAACGTGCTTTTGCATTGATTCTTTTTGCTTCTATTCAATAGACAAAATTTCCAGGACTTCCTATTTTGGTAGGAATTTTAGAGTTCCAGAAGTTTGCGTTAGTTACAGATTGCTACAGACTGTTCTGTTTTTGACAGATTCTGTTTTTCGTGTGTTGTTTGCTTATTTCAATGCATCTATGGCTAGTAAATTAGTTTATAAACCATAAATAAGTTGGAATACAGTAGGTTTAACACCAAAATAAATAAATAATGAGTTCATGGCAGTACCTTATGTGGTGGTTTTGTTTTCTTTCACTAACGGAGCTTATAAGATTTCCTGTTGAGTTTTGTGTTGTGAAGTTTTCAAGTTTTGGGTAAAGATTTTATGGACTATGGAATAAGGAGTGGCAAGAGCCTAAGCTTGGGGATGCTTATTGCACCCCAAGATATTCAAGAATAGCCAAAAGCCTAGGCTTGGGGATGCCCCAGGAAGGCATCCCCTTTTTCGTCTTCGTTCATTGGTAACTTTACTTGGAGCTATATTTTTATTCGCTACATGATATGTGTTTTGCTTGGAGCGTTGTGTATTATATTAGTCTTTGCTTTTTAGTTTACCACAATCATCCTTGCTGTACACACCTTTTGGGAGAAGCCTATTTGATTATAATTTGCTAGAATACTCTATGTGCTTCACTTATATCTTTTGAGCTTGATAGTTTTTGCTCTAGTGCTTCACTTATATCTTTTAGAGCACGGTGGTGTCTTAATTTTGAAGAAATTTCTAGTCTCTCATTGCTTCACTTATATTATTTTGAGAGTCTTTTAGAACAGCATGGTATTTGCTATTATCATAAAGTTGGTCCTGGAATGATGAGCATCGAAGTTGGGTATAATAAAAACTATCATAGGAAGTGAACTGGATGCTATGATCAATTTGATACTTGATAATTGTTTTGAGATATGGAGGTAGTGATATTAAAGTCATGCTAGTTGGGTGATTATGAATTTAAAGAAAGCTTGAGTTGAAGCTTGTGATTCCCGTAGCATGCACGTATGGTGAACCGCTTTGTGATGAAGTTGGAGCATAATTTTATTTATTGATTGTCTTCCTTATGGGTGGCGGTCGGGGACGAGCGATGGTCTTTTCCTACCAATCTATCCCCTAGGAGCATGCGCGTAGTACTTTGGTTTTTGATGACTTCTAAATTTTTGCAACAAGTATATGAGTTCCTTTGATTAATGTTGAGTCCATGGATTATACGCACTCTTTCACCCTTCCACCATTACTAGCCTCTCTTGTATCGCGCAATTTTCGCCGGTACCATGCACCCATCATTTACCTTCCTAAAAACAGCCACCATACCTACCTATTATGGCATTTCCATAGCCATTCCGAGATATATTGCCATGCAACTTTCCACCGTTCCGTTCATATGACACGCATTACTTTTGTCATATTGCTTTTTGCATGATCATGTAGTTGACATTGTATTTGTGGCAAGGCCACCTTCATAATTTTCATACATGTCGCTCTTGAT
Organism: Triticum dicoccoides; assembly: GCF_002162155.2. Classification (NCBI taxonomy): domain Eukaryota; kingdom Viridiplantae; phylum Streptophyta; class Magnoliopsida; order Poales; family Poaceae; genus Triticum; species Triticum dicoccoides. Next base: position 188,649,278 of record NC_041387.1, on the reverse strand, counting down.
TCATTGCATATCCCGGTACACCGCCGGAGACATTCATATAGAGTCATATCTTGTTCTAGCTTTGAGTTGTAAATCCATAAAAGTGTGATGATCTTCATTATTAGAGCATTGTCCTAGTGAGGAAAGGATGATGAAGACTATGATTCCCCCACAAGTCGGGATGAGGCTTCGGACTTTACAAAAAGGTAAAAAAAAGAAAAAAAGAGAAAGGCCAAAAAGAAAAAAATGACCATAGAGAAAGAAAGAAAAAAAAGAAAGAAAAAAAATAAAATGAGAGAAAAAGAGAGAAGGGACAATGCTACTATCTCTTTTTCCACACTTGTGCTTCAAAATAGCACCATGATATTCATGATAGAGAGTCTCATATGTTGTTACTTTCATACACTAGTGGGAATTTTTCATTATAGAAATTGGCTTGTATATTCCAATGATGGGCTTCCTCAAAGTGCCCTAGGTCTTCATGAGCAAGCAAGTTGGATGCACCCCACTTAGTTTCTTTCACTGAGCTTTCATATATTTATAGCTCTAGTGCATCCGTTGCATGGCAATCCCTACTCACTCACATTGATATCTATTAATGGGCATCTCCATATCCCGTTGATACGCCTAGTTGATGTGAGATTATCTTCTCCTTTTTTTGTCTTCTCCACAACCACCATTCTATTCCACATAGAGTGCTATGTCCATGGCTCATGCTCATGTATTGCGTGAAAGTTGAAAAAGTTTGAGATTATTGAAGTATGAAACAATTGCTTGGCTTGTCATCGGGGTTGTGCATGATTAAATACTTTGTGTGATGAATATAGAGCATAGCCATACTATATGATTTTGTAGGGATAACTTTCTTTAGCCATGTTATTTTGAGAAGACATGATTACTTTGATTAGTATGCTTGAAGTATTACTATTTCTTATGTCAATATAAACTTTTATTTTGTATTCATTTGGATCTGAACATCCATGCCACAATAAAGAAAATTACATTATGAATTATGCTAGGTAGCATTCCACATCAAAATTTCTTTATTATCATTTACCTACTCGAAGACGAGCATGAATTAAGCTTGGGGATGCTTGATACGTCTCCAACGTATCTATAATTTTTGATTGTTCCATGCTATTATATTACCCCTTTTGGATGTTTATGGGCTTTATTTTACACATTTATATCATTTTTGAGACTAACCTACTAACCGGAGGCCCAACCCATATTGCTATTTTTTGCCTATTTCAGTATTTCGAAGAAAAGGAATATCAAACGGAGTCCAAACGGAATGAAACCTTCGGGAGCGTGATTTTTGGAACAAACCTGATCCGGAGAGCTTGCAGTGCAAGTCAAGAAGCTCCCGAGGGCCCCACCAGATAGGGGGGTGCGCCCCCCTGTAGGGCACGCCCCCTGTCTCGTGGGCCCCTCGGGCGGCCACCGACGTACTTCTTCCTCCTATATATACCTACGTACCCCGAAAACATCCAGGAGCACCACGAAACACAATTTCCACCGCCGTAACCTTCTGTATCCGCGAGATCCCATCTTGGAGCCTTCGCCGGCACTCTGCCGAAGGGGGAATCAACCATGGAGGGCCTCTACATCAACATCCATGCCCCTCCGATGAGTTGTGAGTAGTTTACCACAGACCTACGGGTCCATAGTTATTAGCTAGATGGCTTCTTCTCTCTTTTTGGATCTCAATACAATGTTCTCCCCCTCTCTTGTGGAGATCTATTCGATGTAAACTCTTTTTGCGGTGTGTTTGTCGAGATCCGATGAATTGTGGGTTTATGATCATGTTTATCTATGAATAATATTTGAATCTTCTCTGAATTCTTTTATGTATGATTGAGTTGTCTTTGTAAGTCTCTTCGAATTATCAGTTTGGTTTGGCCTACTAGATTGGTCTTTCTTGCCATGGGAGAAGTGCTTAGTTTTGGGTTCAATCTTGCGGTGTTGTTACCCAGTGATAGAAAGGGTTGCAAGACACGTATTGTTCTGTTGCCATCGAGGATAACAAGATGGGGTTTATATCATATTGCATGTGTTTATCCCTCTACATCATGTCATCTTGCTTAATGCATTACTCTGTTCTTATGAACTTAATACTCTAGATGCATGCTGGATAGCGGTCGATGTGTGGAGTAATAGTAGTAGATGCGGGGAGGAGTCGGTCTACTTGTTATGGACGTGAGGCCTATATACATGATCATGCCTAGATAATCTCATAACTATGCGCTTTTCTATCAATTGCTCGGCAGTAATTTGTTCACCCACCGTAATACTTATGCTATCTCGAGAGAAGCCTCTAGTGAAACCTATGGCCCCGGGTCTATCTCTTATCATATTTTCTTTCAATCTACTTTATTTGCATCTTTACTTTTTGCATCTATATTATAAAATACCAAAAATATATTTATCTTATCATACTATCTTTATTAGATCTCACTTTCGCAAGTAGACGTGAAGGGATTGACAACCCCTTTATTGCGTTGGTTGCGAGTTCTCAGTTTGTTTGTGTAGGTGCGTGGGACTTTTGAGGAGCCTCCTACTGGATTGATACCATGGTTCTCAAAACTGAGGGAAATACTTACGTACACTTTGCTGCATCACCCTCTCATCTTCGAGGAAAACCAACGCAAGCTCAAGACGTAGCAAGGAGCTGGAGAAGGAGGCGGAGTGCCCTGATCACTCGCCGGAGGAGAAGGAGGAGGAGGCGGAGTGCCCTGACTCACCGGAGGAGGAGGCAGAGGCGTCCAGTTTGGAAGCTTGATGTACTCCTTCCGCCATAGACATGTACTCCTCAAAGTATTAACCAGCTGATTCTGCCCTTCTCCTATAGGGTGGTCATGCTCGAGCTCCTCAAATCCCTCTATTACTTCATCCATCGTCACAATAGCATAGCCATGTGGAATCGGACGGCAGTGAAAAGTTCCATCGGATTGAGGAGGTGCAACAGAACCAACAGCCGCCTTCAAAGTGAGGTTCTGCCATTTCGTCATAAGCTGGCACTGTTGAGCCTCCGTGATAGTATCCACGGGGTAGGTAGGAGCCGTGAAGTCAGGTTGAACGAGCTCCGTGGAAGCCACGCTGCTTCTCCGTTGACATGGTAGGGTAGATTTTGGGGTAGCTTCGTGCTGCTGAGATGGTTGGCCGGCAACTCACTGGCTCTCAAGTTCCTCTAGCTTTTGTAGTATTGCATTGATCTTCTACATTTCACTCAGATCTGCTTTCCTCCTTCTCTCCCAGCTTCTGTTACCGCCTGCACCAGGTAACCCAACCACCCATGAGACGGAGCCTGGTGTGTCTCGTGTTCGCCCAGGGTGCTCAGGATTCCCGAGGGCCTCACTCAGCTCGTCCTTCTCTCTGTCGGGAATGAATGTCCCTTCCTGCGCTGCGGTGATATACTTCTGAAGCTTCTTGAAGGGTATTGCAAGTTGCTCGTCCGTCCAACGACACTTCCCTGTTTCAGTGTCCAAAGTTCCCCCAACCCCAAAGAACCAAGTCCTTGAACAGTCTGGCCAGTTCAATGTCTCAGGTTCCACCCCTTTAGCAATCAGGTCATTCTCAGCTTTGTCCCACAACGGTCGGGCTTTGACGTAGCCACCTAACCCCGTGTGATGGTGATATAGCTTCTTTGTAGTAGTTTTTCTCTGACATTTTCTTACTCTTGTCTGATGTCTTGTAGGCCACAAATGCGGGCCAGTGATCTCTTATCTTCTCAAATCGTCTGGTGAATTATGAAGTATTCCCTTTGTCGACAAACTTCGATTTCAACTCTTTCTTCCACCTCCTGAATAGATCTGCCATCTTCTTAAGAGCACATGCCTTGACCTGTAGCTCTATAACTGGCTTATTCGGATCCTCCTCTGGCGGAAGGGTGAAATTTGCCTTCAGCGAGGTCCAAAGATCATCATTCTGTCTATCGGTGACATAAGAAACTTCAGGGTCGTCGTCCTTAGGCTTATACCATTGCTGGATGCTGATCAGGATAGTGTCCCTAACAATAGCTCCACACTAAGAAGAAAATGCGTCCTTGGTCATCTTGGATTCAATCGATAGGCCATCATTCGCGATTGTTGTGATCGTGAACCTTTCATCCTGGCGCAACCTTTTCTTCGGACCTTGTCTCGTTATCGAAGTTTGGCTCGATCCAGAGGGCTATGAAAGAATAAAGAATCTTTAATATATGTGCATACCAAAACAATTAATACATAATTAGTCAACACATGCTTAATTAATATATATACCTTGCCGGACTTTGCAACAGCTCCCTCCTCCGTTAGAACGACCGGAGCCGTCATCATGGTCTCCTCCTTCCTCCGGCATTCGTTCACCGGAGCCATCATGATCATGTCCTTCCTCCTCCATTGTTCGATCACAGGAGCCGTCATCCTCTCCTTCCAGACCATCGTGTCGTTGAGAAACGACAAGACATCACCTGCGCCGAAGATTATATCCTCCAACAACTGTTCTTTTTCCAAGTCTCTTTGATCCATAGTTTCTGCAAATATTACAACATGGCAATTAATATACAAACATGAGATATGGATATATTAGTGGAAAATATAGACCTAGCTAGCTAATCACAACAAGGAATCATATTAGTGGACTTGACGCTTCTATGGTTTGGGGTGGCCTCAACAACGCTTCTAGGGTTCGGGGTGGCCTCGACAACGCTCTTTTAACTTGGTAAATTTGGGTGGCCTCGATGCTTCTAGGGTTTGGTCAGGCGAGAAGGGGTTGATTGACGCCCCCTCATGTTGAAGAGTCACCAGAGTTTTCTGTGAAAAAAATACTACCTATCACATGACATGTCCGGCGACCGGACCGGACCGCCTCTCTCATGAATGTCCGTCGTCCGGACCGCCTGTCTCATGAATTTCAAACAAGGGATTCTCTTAACCTTTAAGGGATTTGACAAAATGACGCCATTATGGATGTGTAGAAAATGGTCCATCTTTTTCCTGATCTCATCTACCCTTCTATATGTCATTTTGTCTAGTGTCAGAGGATTCAAGAAAACCATGGCTTCATCATTAGTCGGAAATAACAGGTGCATAATGGTACAAAACTCTCCAAAATTATTTTGGAACAGAGTCCTGGATAGGATAATTAGCTTTTTGGTACGAAGTTCAGCAAGAGCCTTGTGAATATCATTTGGAAGGCCTCTGCTGAAATTCATACTAAAAAGCAAATTATTCTATCCGGAACTCCGTTCCAAAACAACTTTGAAGAGCTTCGTAGCATCATACGCCTGTTACTTCCAGCTAATGATGAAGCCATGGATCTCTTCAATACTTTGACAGACAACGTGACATATAGAAGGGTAGATGAGATAAAAAAAAGTTGGATCAACTTGTGCACATCCATAATGGTGGCATTCTTGATAAATCTATGTCAAAAGTCAAACTTTGACATATGATCAAATATTGTTGCCTATGTCAGAATTCATACTTTGACATATGATCAAATGTTGCATATGTCAAAATTCAAACTTTGACATATGATCAAACTTTGATATATGATCAAATGTTGCATATGTCAAAATTCAAACTTTGACATATGATCAAACTTTGACATATGATCGAATGTTGCATATGTCAAAGTTCAAACTTTGACATATTATCAAATGTTGCATATGTCAAAATTCAAACTTTGACATATGATCAAATGTTGCATATGTCAAAATTCAAACTTTGACATATGATCAAACTTTGACATATGATCAAATGTTGCATATGTCAAAATTCAAACTTTGACATATGATCAAAATTATTGCAAACTTTTAATATGACAAACTTTTAATACATTCAAACTTTTTTCAATATGACAAACTTTTAATACGTTCAAACATCTAAAACATCAAAACATACATATATATACATCTAAAACATCAAAAAATCCTACTTAGTAAAACATCTAAAACATCAAAACATAAAGTATATCATCATATCATCAAGTTTTCATATATCAACAATCCATCCATCCATGCATCCATATATATACATACATCAATCCATCGATGTATATATATGAAAAAAATCTATGAATATAAAAAAATCTATACACATCAATCCATCCATCCATCCATATATATACATACATCAATCCATCCATCTATATATATGAAAAATAAATAAAGACAAAGTTCTGAAAAAACAGAGCACATTTCCACAAAACATCTCATGCATCTCATCTCATCTCATCTCATCTAAAAACAGAGCATATACATCTCATCTCATCTCATTATGCAACTAAAATTCATCTATCATCTATTCATCTCACCTCATCTTATTATATGCAACTAAAAAACAGAGGAAGCAGCGGCGGCCATGGAGCAGTGGCAATGGTAGCAGCGGTGACCATGGAGCAGTGGCAGTAGTGGTGACCATGGCCAGAGCAGTATAGTAGCTGGACCGGCGATGGGAAAGGGGGGAGATCACTAGGGGCGCGATGATTGAGTTGGAGCCCGACGACGACGAGGAACGGGCTCGAGGGCGCACGCGGCGACAGGGAGGAGGCTGGCGACGACGAGGAACGGGCTCGGGGGCGCACGCGGCGACGGGGAGGAGGCCGCAGATGACAAGGAACGAGCTCGGGGGCGCACGCGGCAACGGGGAGGAGGCCAGTGACGGTCAGCGGGATCGGGGACGGCTAGGCGTTGGCGGGGGCGAGGGCGCGGTCTGGCAGCCTAGCGGCGTCGAGGTTGTCACAGCGCCGTCGGGGGAGAGGAGAGATCGAAGGAAGTGAATGGAAAACTGCAAAGTCTTGCTTATATACACAAAGCATTGGTCCCGGTTGGTGCCACCAACCGGGATGAAAGGTTAGTTTTGAGCAGCCCAAAGGGAGGGAAACAGAGACCTTTGGTCTCGGTTGGTGCCACGAACCGGGACCAAAGGGGGCATTGGTCCCGGTTCGTGCCACGAACTGGGACCAATTGCCTTGCACAACGGTGTGGTGGGAGTTTAGTCCCACCTTGCAAGTTGAGAGCGCCCCACACCGGTTTATAAGCTCCGCTGCCTCATCCCTCTCGAACTACTCTGAACTGCAAGCCTACGGGCCTAATATAACACTGCTATGCATGTGGGCCTACTAGGCCTGCTGCGGGCCTGCATCCTGGCCCAACATGCTAGTTGGGGTTCTAGTCGTATGCAGGCCGTGGTGGCCTGTAGGCGGCATTTTAAAAAAAATCTGTACTTTTTTGTTTTATGCTTTACTTAATTTTTTAGAGTTTTTGAGTGATTCATTTTGCTTTAGGTAATTTTTAGGTTATTTTAAATGTCTGTTTTAACCAAAAATAGATTTTGTTATTTTAGTTTGCTATTAAAATTTCTAACAAAAAATTTCTTTATGAAAATTATTTTTGCTCTTAATGTTTTGAAAAAAATATACTTTGATAATTTAAGTTGCATAAATTTTATAAAAATTTAGTTTCATAAATACTAGAGGTTTATAAAATCTTTTTTGTTGATTCCTTTTGCTATTAGAGTTTTGTAAAAGCTTTTTAGTTGATTCATTTTGCTATTGAAGAGTATTATAGTTTTGTTTTAGTGATCATAATAGAATGTTTTAATTGATTATTTTCAGTTCATTCTTTTTGCTATTAGAGTTTCATAAGAGTTTTCTAGTTCATTATTTTTGCTATTAGTTCATTCTCTGAGCTAAATGACCCTGAAATTGAAAAGCACTTCAAATGAACTGTGAAAAGGTTGAAAGTTGGCATGGTATCATCATTTCACCCACATAGCATGTGCTAACAAGTTGAGAGGGTTATGGCAAAAGCTGGATGCACTTCGTGTACAAAACGAACAATCTCTTTTGAAGTATCAGGGTTTCGGACAAAAACTCTTGTTACAAAGGGATTTCATTTTTTAAACTTATTTGAGCTCTAGACTTTTTGTGTGTTCAAAATGCACCATTCAAAGCCACATCATCAATTTTCAACCCTTTCTGACTTCATTTGGTATTTTTGATGCATTTACTGATTTTTAAGCTAAATGACACTGAAATTGAAAAGCACTACAAATGAACTCTGAAATGGTTGAAAGTTGGCATGGTATCATCATTTCACCCACATAGCATGTTATTACAAGTTGAGAGGGTTACAGCAAAAACTAGATGCACTTCGTGTATAAAACGGACAATCTCTTTCGAAGTATCATGGTTTCGGACGAAAACTCATCTGTTACAAAGGTACTTCATTTTTTAAACTTATTTGAACTCCAGAATTTTTGTGTGTTAAAAATGCACCATTCAAAGCCACATCATCAATTTTCAATCCTTTCTCACTTCATTTGGTATTTTTCATGTATTTACTGATTTTTTTAAGCTAAATGACCCTGAAATTGAAAAGCATTACAAATGAACTCAAAAAAGGTTGAAAGTTGGCATGGTATCATCATTTCATCCACATAGCATGCTATAAAAAGTTGAGAGGGTTACGGCAAAAACTGGATGCACTTCGTGTACAAAACGGACAATCTCTTTTGAAGTATCAGGGTTTCATACGAAAACTCATCTGTTACAAAAGGCATTTCATTTCTCCACATGTAATTGCAGTGATATTCTAGATCAAAGGCATCATCATATTAGTTGTGGAGAGAAAGTCTTCACATTTTCTTTGCTTGTGTCCTTTGTGTTGGGAAATGTAGCATGCAATTTCAAAAATATTCCTATGCTCACGCAAGATCTATCTAGGAGATGCATAGAAACGAGAGGGGAAGAGTGTGTCCACGTACCCTCGTAGACCGAAAGCGGAAGCATTTGCTCAATGCAGTTGATGTAGTCGAACGTCTTCTCGTTCCGACCGATCGAGTACTAAACGTGCGGCACCTCCGAGTTCTGCACACGTTTAGTGCGATGACATCCCTCGAGCTCTTGATCCAGCAGAGGGTCAAAGGAGTAGATGAGTTCTGTCAGCACGACGGCATGGTGACGATGATGGTGATGTGATCCGCGCAGGGATTCACCTAAGCACCGCGAGAATATGACCGGAGGCGTAAACTGTGGAGGGGGGCGTCGCACACGGCTTGGAGCAATTGGTGTGTTCTCTAGGGGCCCCCGTATATAAAGGAGGGAGAGAGAGGAGGCCGGCCTAGGCGCGCCCCAAGTGGAAAGGAGTCCCACTTGGACTCCTAGTTGGATTCGCCCCCCCTTCCATTTACCAGAGGGGGAAAGGGGAAGGAGAGGGAGTAGGAGTAGGAAAAGGGGGTGGCGCCCCCTTTCCTGGTCCAATTCGGCCTCCTCCCTTGTGGGAGGGCAAGCCAGCCCCTTGTGGGCTGGTTAGCCTCCCATCTATGGCCCATATGGCCCATATCTTTCCCCGGGGGGTTCCGGTAACCCCTCCGATACTCCGGGATGTACCCGATACACTCCGGAACGCTTCCGGTGTCCGAATACTACCTTCCAATATATCAATATTTACCTCTCGACAATTTCGAGACTCCTCGTCATGTCTGTGATCTCACCCGGGACTCCGAACAACCTTCGGTCACCAAAACACATAACTCATATAATACATATCGTCATCGAACGTTAAGCGTGCGGACCCGACGGGTTCGAGAACTATGTAGACATCACTGAGACACCTCTCCGGTCAATAACCAATAGCGGAACCTGGATGCCCATATTGGTTCCCACATATTCCATGAAGATCTTTACCGGTCGAACCCCAATGTCAACATACGTTATTCCCTTTGTCATCGGTATGTACTTGCCCGAGATTCGATCGTCGGTATCTCCATACCTAGTTCAATCTCGTTACAAGCAAGTCTCTTTACTCGTTCCATAATGCATCATCCCGCAGCTAACTCATTATTCACATTGCTTGCAAGACTTCATATGATGTGCATTACCGAGAGGGCCCAGAGATACCTCTCCGATACTCGAAGTGACAAATCTTAATCTTGATCTATGCCAACCCAACAAACACCTTCGGAGATACCTGTAGAGCATCTTATAATCTCCCAGTTACGCTTTGACGTTTGATAGCACAAAAGGCATTCCTCCGGTGTCCGGGAGTTGCATAATCTCATAGTCGGAGGAATATATATTTGACATGAAGAAAGCAGTAGCAATAAAATTGAACGATCATTATGCTAAGCTAACGGATGGGTCTTGTCCATCACATCATTCTCCTAATGATGTGATCCCATTCATAAAATGAAAACAGACGTCCATGGCTAGGAAACTTAACCATCTTTGATGAACGAGCTAGTCTAATAGAGGCATACTAGGGACATGGTGTTTTGTCTATGTATTCCCACATGTATCAAGTTTCCAGTTAATAAAATTCTAGCATGAATAATAAACATTTATCATGATATAAGGAAATATAAAATAACAACTTTATTATTGCCTCTAGGGCATATTTCCTTCACTTTGCTTATTACGTTGTAACAATGGATAATCTTCATCGTTTAAGAGGGTGCTTGGGTCAGCCTTGACTTTGAAGGGAGGAATTTCATGAAACTTTGCATAATCTTCAGACATGTCTGTCTTGCCCTCCAATCCCATGATGTCTCTTTTTCCTAAAAGAACTATGTGGCGCTTTGGCTCATCGTATGATGTATTCGCTTCCTTATCTTTTCTTGTTTTAGGTTTGGTAGACATGTCCTTCACATAGAAAACCTGTGCCACATCATTGGCTAGGACGAATGGTTCGTCTATGTACCCAAGATTGTTTAGATCCACTGTTGTCATTATGTACTGTGGGTCTACCTGTACCCCGCCTCCTGACAGATTGACCCATTTGCACTGAAACAAAGGGACCTTAAAATCATGTCCATAGTCAAGTTCCCATATGTCCACTATGTAACCATAATATGTGTCCTTTCCTCTCTTGGTTGCTGCATCAAAGCGGACACCGCTGTTTTGGTTGGTACTCTTTTGATCTAGGGCGATCGTGTAAAATGTATTCTCATTTATCCCGTACCCCTTGTAAGTCAATACAGTCGAAGATGGTCCCTTGGCCAACGAGTACAGCTCATCAGAAACAGTGTTGTCACCCATGAGACATGTTTCCAACCAACTGTCGAAAGTCTTGATGTGTTCACATGTAATCCAGTCGTCACACTGCTCGGGGTGTTTGGAGCGCAGAATATTCTTGTGTTCATCGACATACGGGGTCACCAAGGTAGAATTCTGTATAACTGTGTAGTGTGCTTGAGACCAAGAATGCCCATCCCTACATATTATTGAGTCCGCTCCTAGCGTGCCTTTTCCAGTTAGTCTCCCCTCATACCACGATTGAGGGAGACCAATCTTCTTAAGGTCAGGAATGAAGTCAACACCAAACCCAATGACTTCCTCTATTGGATGGCCCATGGAGATGCTTCCTTCTGGTCTAGCACGGTTACGAACATATTTCTTTAAGACTCCCATGAACCTCTCAAAGGGGAACATATTGTGTAGAAATACAAGGCCCAGAACAAAAATCTCGTCGACTAGATGAACTAGGACATGTGTCATGATATTGAAGAAGGATGGTGGGAACACCAGCTCGAAACTAACAAGACATTGTGGCACATCACTCCTTAACCTTGGTAGGATTTATGGATCGATCACCTTCTGAAAGATTGCATTGAGGAATGCACATAGCTTCACAATGGCTAATCGAACGTTTTTCGGTAGAAGCCCCCTCAATGCAACCGGAACCAGTTGCATCATAATCACGTGGCAGTCATGAGACTTTAGTTTCTGGAACTTTTTCTCTGGGATATTTATTACTCCCTTTATATTGTATGAGAAGCCAGACGGGACCTTCCTACTGAGCAGGCATTCAAAGAAGATTTCCTTCTCTTCTTTGGTAAGAGCGTAGCTAGCAGAACCTTCATACTGCTTTGGAGACATGTCATCTTTTTCGTGCACACGTTGTTGTTCCTCCCGTGCCTCCGGTGTATCTTTTGTCGTCCCATACACGCCCAAGAAGCCTAGCAGGTTCATGCAAAGATTCTTCGTCATGTGCATCACATCGATTGCAGAGCGGACCTCTAGGTCTTTCCAATAGGGTAGGTCCCAAAATATAGATTTCTTCTTCCACATGGGTGCGCGTCCCTCAGTGTCATTCGGAATAGATAGTCTGCTGGGACCCTTTCCAAAGATTACTTGCAAATCATTGACCATAGCAAGTATGTGATCACCAGTACGGACAGCGGGCTTCTTCCGGTGATTTGCCTCGCCTTCGAAATGCTTGACTTTCTTTCGACATTGATGGTTGGTCAGAAGAAATCGACGATGCCCCAGGTACACATTCTTCCTGCATTTGTCCAAATGTATACTTTTAGCATCATCTAAACAATGCGTGCATGTGTGGTATCCCTTGTTTGCCTGTCCTGAAAGGTTACTGAGAGCAGGCCAATCATTGATGGTTACAAACAGCAACGCATGTAGGTCAAATTCCTGCTGTTTGTGCTCATCCCACACACGTACACCGTTTCCATTCCACTGCTGTAAAAGTTCTTCAACTAATGGCCTTAGGTACACATCAATGTCATTGTCGGGTTACTTAGGGCCTTGGATGAGAACTGACATCATAATGAACTTCCGCTTCATGCACAACCAAGGAGGAACGTTATAGATACATAGAGTCATGGGCCATGTGCTATGTTTGCTGCTCTGTTGCCCAAAAGGATTAATGCCATCCATGCTTAAACCAAACCATATGTTCCTTGTGTCACCTGCAAAGTCCCACCACTTTCTATAGATTTTTCTCCACTGCGACCCGTTAGCGGGTGCTCTCAACTTCCTGTCTTTCTTACGGTCCTCTTTGTGCCATCGCATCAATTTGGCATGCTCTTTGTTTCTGAACAAACGTTTACCACATCACCTTGGCAGGAACCCTCTTCCTGGGGCGCTCACCGTCAACATCACCAGGGCATCTCGTCTGATCTTATACCGCAATGCACTGCGTACTGGGCATGCATTCAAATCCTCGTACGCACCGCGGTAGAGGACGCAATCATTAGGGCATGCATGTATATTCTGCACCTCCAATCCTAGAGGGCATACAACCTTCTTTGTTGCGTACATACTGTCGGGCAATTCGTTATCCTTTGGAAGCTTCTTCTTCAATATTTTTAGTAGCTTCTCAAATCCTTTGTCAGGTACACCATTCTCTTCCTTTCACTGCACCAATTTTAGTGTGGTACCGAGCTTTGTGTTGCCATCTTCGCAATTGGGGTACAACCCTTTTTTGTGATCCTCTAACATGTGATCGAACTTCAACTTTTCCTTTTCACATTCGCATTGTCTCTTTGCATCAACAATGACCCAGCGAAGATCATCATCCGGCACATCGTCTGGCTCCTCTTGATCTTCAGCTTCCCCCGTTGCAGCATCACCGTATTCAGGAGGCACATAGTTATCATAATCCTCTTCTTCTTCGTTGTCTTCCATCATAACCTCTGTTTCTCCGTGCTTGGTCCAAACATTATAATGTGGCATGAAACCCTTATAAAGCAGGTGGGTGTGAAGGATTTTCCAGTCAGAGTAAGACTTCATATTCCCACATATAGGGCATGGACAACACATAAAACCATTCTGCGTGTTTGCCTCAGCAACTTCGAGAAAATTATGCATGCCCTTAATGTACTCGGGGGTGCATCTGTTACCGTACATCCATTGCTGGTTCATCTACGTGCATTATATATAATTAAGTGTGTCAAAAACTATTACAGAACATCATGAATACAGAAGTGACCAAATTAATAGAAGTTCATCATCACATTAAAACCGAAGTGCATACATAGTTCTCATTGAACAACATATAGCTCTCCAGAGCATCTAATCAAACCATACATTGAAACTATCTAAAACATTTCAATAAAACAAAAAATGCGATCATAATCGCAACTAAGGTAACAATTGATCCCACGGCATAATGATACCAAGCCTCAGTATGAATGGCATATTTTCTAATCTTTCTAATTTTCAAGCGCATTGCATACATCTTGATCTTGTGATCATCGACGACATCCACAACATGCAACTCCAATATCATCTTCTCCTCCTCACTTTTTTTTTCAATTTTTCCTTCAAGTAATTATTTTCTTCTTCAACTAAATTTAACCTCTTGACAATAGGGTCGGATGGAATTTCTTGTTGACATACCTCCTAGATTAAAAAATTGATGTCACGTCGGTCGGCATAATTGTCATAAACACTAAATGAAACAAATAGTTATAAAAGATAATATACACCACATCTGAATCATAGACAGGACGAGGGCCGACGGAGGCGGATATCAAAACCATCGCACTATATAATAACAAACAATAATAAAAGTAAGAAAATTACACAAGTATCTATCTAATTCATACAAGTAAGAACTTTTTTTAGAAAGAAGATAAGAAGAAGAGGATAACCACGGTGGTGATGGCGCCAAGATCGACGCGGGCGATCGACGGCGGTGAGGATGGGGACGGGACAGGACGGACCACCAAACCTAGACAAATCTTGAGGAAAATGGAGTTTGGACAAGGAGCTTCGAGAGGAGAAGGCTTAAGTGTGGATCGGGCATTTCATCGAACACCTCATGTGCATAGGAGGTGAGCTAGAGCACCACAAAGCTCTCCCACGGCCGGCCAAAAAAACAGAGCAATGCACTGCTCTACTCGCGGGCAGGGGGTACATATAGGCTTCCCTTTGGTCCTAGTTTGTGGCTGGAACCGGGATTAAAGGACCCCATTTGGTCCCAATTCTAGCCACAAACCGGGACCAATGGTTGTGGGCCAGGGGCGAGGCCCATTGGTCCCGGTTCGTGTCTGGAACCGGGAGCAAAGGGGTCAGACGAACTGGGACCAATGGCCCACGAGTCCCGGACAGCGCCCCGGCCTCACGAACCGGGACCGATGCCCCCATGGGTCCCGGTTCATGAGTGAACAGGGATTAATGTCCTTACTCGGCCTAGACCAAAGCCCTGTTTTCTACTAGTGTTTCCCTTCCTGTCTTATCTGCTAGTGCATGCCTAGTGACGGGACGGTGGATGTTAGATCGGTAACCTTGCACGCAGGTTCACCCATCGTGTCCGGCACCGTATGGTGCTCAGTCCATCCCCACATGCGCATAAAGGAAGCAACGTTGAGGATGGAATGGATGAAAAGTATTGGAGAAAAATTAAACCAAAGAACGCAAACAAAAAAAACCACAATGAAGATGGAAATAATAGCACACAAAGAACAGACACAAACACAAAACAAATAGGGGATCAAATTTAGGCCCACCTTGTCAGAATCAATGGTGTGGTGGCGGCGGCGTTTAGGCTGGTCATAGTGGGGAGTATCATATACTAGTATCATGCATGTGATACTAGTGTCTGATACTACCTTCATAATGCATAGTATCATAGAGTAGTATCATGGATGACCTTATTTATTGTCATGCATGACACAAAGTAGCATTGCATTTAACATGATACAGTATCTACCTATGTTACTCTAACCCTCTCTCTCTTTTTTAATTCTCTGCCACGTCAACGTGTTTGCTATTCCCAGGTGCATGATACTAGCTAAGATACCACCACGATGGCCAGCCTTGGTGCTTGTTGACTTCATGCTCCAAGACGCTTCTCGGTGTGTGTGCTTTGTACAGGAGGAACATTGAAGTGCGGTGCGTGCAGCAGTGTGGATGTCGTGGCTCGGGGTGGCAAACCACCGCAGCTGGCGCCGCCTCGGCAATAGGCAAAAGTGAGGCCAGGCCCGAACCTCGGTCGGCCGACGAACCAAAGAACACGGCGGTGGACGAAACAAATGGAACACCAACAATTGGAGAAACTATCAATGAAGTCGAACGAGCCAAGAACATTGCTAGCGGGAGCGGGCAAAGTGCCCTCGGTGCCAGACTTGCAAAGCGAAGGGGGTCGGGGGCTAGTGTGTGCGGCATCTTTATTTCGAAAGAATGCCTAGGTGCACCATAGCTTTATAGAAGGCATAAATTAGTTACGAGAAAGCTACCACTCGATGCGAACAACGAGTGTAGCACGAACACCACACCCGGAAAGACCACAAACAAACACCACCGCTAGGAAAGCTACAAACTTGGAAAATATAGCTGCCTCAAGGAAAAGATCAAAACACCCACGACACACCCCGACTCCCACAAGCCGATCACCGCCATTGGCATCCCCTCATGGGTTGCCTCCGCACCCCAGGTCCATCGCTCCCACCCCGAGTTAGCTTGCATGAACAAAACAGCCTTGGTGGCCTGGGTCCGTTGCTCACACCCCGAGCTGGCTCATGAATGAACGAAGCGACTGACTCTGTGCCCACTCATACCCGGGTCGAGCGAACAAAAAAATCGATATGAAGCGGACAACACTGCGTCCACGCTTGCCTGAGGTGGCAATGGGTGAACGACACTCACACGTGAACGAGCCTGGCTCCAACGACATTGGCAGGGCGACCTGGTCTCGCACTGCACGCGTGAATGAGCGCCTGAGAGGACACACGCAGGTGAGACCGAAAACACCACAAAGAAGTGGCCCTGGTCACTCCCGCGGTTCACCCTTCATGGACCCCGAGGAAAACCGGCCAAGTACGGGGTGCCCGGGTTGATCGGACGGCCAGGAGATTGCCAGGAAACCAGCGGTGGAGGCCCTTGCGCAATGCTGGGTGCAGAGGGCACTCTACCACCATAGAACCATCGGCGCGAGGCGCAGCCGTACATGCTCGATGCACGGCCCACCTGGCGCAACTGAACCATCCCCCGTCGGGAGCGAAGACGTCGATAGGAGGGTCTGGTTGGCATGTCGCGCGCGGGCGACCATGAGAAACCACATGCGTCATGATGAAAGCCACTGCATGACGGTGCCCCTGTCCGCGCCCGAGGTCCACCCGTCATGGACCCCGAAGCGGATTGCTAGGGTGCACGCCGTCTGAGCAGATAAGACGGCGTGGGAGGCCCCAAGAGGCCCTCGTGGCATGCCATCATGAAACGGACAGCGCAGAGGGCACTCTCGTCCATGAATCCCCCAGGAAGTATGGAATAATATTTGGGTATCTTTTTGTTGTTTTACATTATTTTTTCAATTTCAATTTTTTATTTTTATGGTATTGTATGAAAAGTGGCTTGAGTTTTGTAAGTTTCGCAAGAGACACTTCAGCTTTTAACGCAACCTCTATAGGTCATAGCACAGCATGCCAAGTTTTATATTTTTTAGACTTCATTAGATCTTGTAAAAATGAAAAGGCCATTTACCTCACTACAACAAGATTTTTCCATAAAGGGTATTTTTTATTTACTCATAATGAAGCGTCATGGCGCACCAAGATCCCCCCTTAGAAGGAATAAGATCATATCCCGAAGGGATAAGATCAAGATCCCTAAAAAGGGGGGATAACAATCGGTGGGGAAGGAAATGATGGGATTTCTTTCCTCCCACCTTTGCCAACACCCAAATGGACTTGGAGGGCAAGAAACCAGCCCCCTCCACCCCTATATATATTGGGGAGGCGCATGGGAGCTTCACCCCTTGCCCCTGGCGCAGCCCTCCCCCTCTCCAACTCCACCTCCTCCTCAGTAGTGCTTGGCGAAGCCCTGCCGGAGAACTGCAAGCTCCACCACCACGTCGTCGTGCTGCCAGAGCTCTCCCTCAACTTCTCCTCTCCCCTTGCTGGATCAAGACAGAGGAGACGTCCCCGGGCTGTACGTGTGTTGAACGCAGAGGCACCGTTGTTCGGTGCTTAGATCGGATTCAGTCGTGATCTGAATCGCTTCGTGAACGACTCCACCGACCGCGTTCTTGCAACACTTCCGCATCGCGATCTTCAAGGGTATGAAGATGCACTCCCCTCTCTCTCGTTGCTAGTTACTCCATAGATTGATCTTGGTGATGCATAGAAAATTTTGAATTTCTGCTACGTTCCCCAACAGTGGCATCATGAGCTAGGTCTATGCGTAGATTCTATGCACGAGTAGAACACAAAGTAGTTGTGGGTGATGATTTGTTCAATTTGCTTACCGTTACTAGTCTTATCTTGATTCAGCGGCATTGTGGGATGAAGCGGCCCGGACCGACCTTACACATACGCTTACGTGAGACAGGTTCCACCGACTAACATGTACTAGTTGCATAAGGTGGCTAGCGGGTGTCTGTCTCTCCCACTTTAGTCGGATCAGATTCGATGAAAAGGGTCCTTATGAAGGGTAAATAGCAATTGGCATATCACGTTGTGGTTTTGGCGTAGGTAAGAAACGTTCTTGCTAGAAACCCATAGCAGCCACGTAAAACATGCAACAACAATTAGAGGACGTCTAACTTGTTCTTGTAGCATATGTCGTGTGTGTGATATGGCCAAAAGGATGTGATGAATGATATATATATGTGATGTATGAGATTGATCATGTTCTTGTAATAGGAATCACGACTTGCATGTCAATGAGTATGACAACCGGCAGGAGCCATAGGAGTTGTCCTAATTTATTGTATGACCTGCTTTTCATTGAATAACGCCATGTAATTACTTTACTTTATTGCTAAACCGTTAGCCATAGTAGTAGAAGTAATAGTTGGCGAGACAACTTCATGAAGACACGATGATGGAGATCATGGTGTCATGCCGGTGATGATGATGATCATGGCCCCCCGAAGATGGAGATCAAAAGGAGCAAAATGATATTGGCCATATCATGTCACTATTTGATTGCATGTGATGTTTATCATGTTTTTACATCTTATTTTCTTAGAACGACGGTAGCATAAATAAGATGATCCCTTGCTAAAATTTCAAGAAAGTCTTCCCCCTAACTGTGCACCATTGTGAAGGTTCGTTGTTTCAAAGCACCACGTGATGATCGGGTGTGATAGATTCTAACGTTCGAATACAATGGGTGTAAGCCAGATTTACACAAGCAAAACACTTAGGTTGACTTGATGAGCCTAGCATGTACAGACATGGCCTCGAAACACAAGAGACCGAAAGGTCAAACATGAGTCGTATAGCAGATACGATCAACATGAAGATGTTCACCGATGATGACTAGTCTGTCTCACGTGATAATCGGACACGACCTAGTTGACTCGGATCATGTGTCACTTAGATGACTAGAGGGATGTCCATCTGAGTGCGAGTTCATTAGATTAGATGAAGTTAATTATCATGAACATAGTCAAAAGGTCTTTGCAAATTATGTCATAACTTGCGCTTTAGTTCTACTGTTTTAGATATGTTCCTAGAGAAAATTTAGTTGAAAGTTGATAGTAGCAATTATGCGGACTAGGTCCGTAAACTGAGGATTTTCCTCATTGCTACGCAGAAGGCTTATGTCCTTAATGCACCGCTCGGTGTGCTGAACCTCGAACATCGTCTCTAGATGTTGCGAACATCTGACATACACGTTTTGATGACTACGTGATAGTTCAGTGCGCAATGTTAAACGGTTTAGAAATGAGGCAACGAAGACATTTTTGAAACGTCATGGAACATATGAGATGTTCAAAGGGCTGAAATTGGGATTTCAGGCTCGTGCCCACGTCAAGAGGTATGAGACCTCTAACGAGTTTCTTAAGCCTGCAAACTAAGGGAGAAAAGCTCAATCGTTGAGCATGTGCTCAGATTGTCTGAGTACTACAATCGCTTGAATCGAGTGGGAGTTAATCTTCCCTAAGAGATAGTGATGGTTCTCTGAAGTCACTGCCACCAAGCTACTAGAGCTTCATGATGAACTATAACATATCAGGGATAGATATGATGATCCTTGAGCTATTCGCGATGTTTGACACCGCGAAAGTAGAAATCAAGAAGGAGCATCAATTGTTGATGGTTAGTGAAACCACTTGTTTCGAGAAGGGCAAGGGCAAGAAGGGATACTTCATGAAACGGCAAAACAGTTGCTGCTCTAGTGAATAAACCCAAAGTTTGAACCCAAACCCGAGAATAGGTGCTTCTGTAATGAGGGGAACGTTCACTGAAGCAGAACTACCCTAGATACTTGGTAGATAAGAAAGCTGGTAAGGTCAGCAGAAGTATATTGGATATACATTATATTAATGTGTACTTTACTAGTACTCCTAGTAGCACGAGGGTAATAGATACCGGTTCAGTTGCTAAGTGTTAATAACTCGAAATAAAAGGCTACAGAATAAACGGAGACTAGCTGAAGGCGAGGTGACGATATGTGTTGGAAGTATTTCCAAGGTTGATGTGATCAAGCATCGCATGCTCCCTCTACCATCGAGATTGGTGTTAAACCTAAATAATTGTTATTTGGTTTTTGCATTGAGCATAGACATGATTGGATTATGTTTATCGCAATATGGTTATTCATTCAAGGAGAATAATGGTTACTCTGTTTATTTGAATAATACCTTCAATGGTCTTGCACCTAAAATGAATGGTTTATTAAATCTCGATCGTAGTGATACACATGTTCATGCCAAAAGATATAAGATAGTAATGATAGTACCACATACTTGTGGCACTGCCATTTGAGTCATACTGGTATAAAACGCATGAAGAAGCTCCGTAATGATGGATCTTTGGACTCACTCGTTTTTGAAAAGATTGAGACATGCGAACCATGTCTATTGGTATATATGCATGAAGAAACTCCATATAGATGGATCGTTTGGACTCACTTGATTTTGAATCACTTGAGACATGCAAATCATACCACATGGGCAAGATGACTGAAAGGCCTTGTTTTTCCAGTGAGATGAAACAAGAGAGCAACTTGTTCGAAGTAATACATTTGATGTGTGCAATCCAATGAGTGCTGAGGCACGTAGTGAATATCGTTATGCTCTTACTTCACAGATGATTTGAGTAGATTCTAAGTATATTTACTTGATGAAACATGAGTCTGAATTATTGAAAGGTTCAAGCAATTTCAGAGTGAAGTTGAAGATCATCGTGGCAAGAGGATAAAATGTATATGATATGATCATATAGATGAATATCTGAGTTACGAGTTTGGTACACAATTAAGACCTTGTGGAAATTGATCATAACTAATACCGCCTGGAAAACCATAGTGTGATGGTGTGTCCGAACATCATAAATGCACCCTATTGGATATGGTGCATACCTTGATGTCTCTTATCGAATTACCACTATCGTTTATGGGTTAGGCATTAAAAACCATTCACTTTAAATAGGGCACCACGTAATTCCGTTGAGATGAGACCGTATGAACTATGGTTTAGAAAAACCTAAGCTGTCATTTCTTAAAAGTTTGGGGCTGTGACGCTTATGTAAAAAGTTTTGCCTGATAAGCTCGAACCCAAAGCGGATAAAATGTATCTTCATAGGACACCCAAAAACAGTTGGGTATACCTCCTAATTCAGATCCGGAAGGAAAAGTGATTGTTTCCAGAAACGGGTCCTTTCTCGAGGAAAAGTTTCTCTTGAAAGAATTGAGTGGGAGGATGGTGGAGACTTGATGAGGTTATTGAACCATCACTTCAACTAGTGTGTAGCAGGGCACAGGAAGTTGTTCCTATGGCGCCTACACCAATTGAAGTGGAAGCTGATGATAGTGATCATGAAACTTCAGATCAAGTCACTACCAAACCTCATAGGTCGACAAGGATGCGTACTACTTCATAGTGGTACGTAATCATGTCTTAGAGGTCATGTTGCTAGACAACAATGAACCTACGAGCTATGGAGAAGCAATGGTGGGCCCGGATTCCGACGAATGGCTCGAGGCCATAAAATCCGAGAGAGGATCCATGTATGAAAACAAAGAATAGACTTTGGAAGAACTACTTGATGGTCGTAAGGCTGTTGAGTACAGATGGATTTTAAAAGGAAGACGGACAATGATGGTAAGTGTCACCATTAAGAAAGCTCGACTTGTCGCTAAGATGTTTTTCGACAAGTTCAAGGAGTTGACTATGATGAGACTTTCTCACTCGTAGCGATGCTAAGAGTCTGTTGGAATTATATTAGCAGTTACTGCATTATTTATGAAATCTTGGAGATAGGATGCCAAAACATTGTTTCCTTGACGATTTTCTTGAGGAAAGGTTGTATATGATACAACCGGAAGGTTTTGTCAATCCTATAAGATGCTACCAAGTATGCAAAGCTCCAGCAATCCTTCTAAGGACTGGAATAAGCATCTCAGAGCTGGAACATACACTTTGATGAGATGATCAAAGATTTTGGGTTTATACAAAGTTTATGAGAAACTTGTATTTCCAAAGAAGTGAGTGGGAGCACTATAGAATTTCTGATGAGTATATCTTCTTGACATATTGTTGATCAGAAATGATGTAGAATTTCTAGAAAGCATATGGGGTTGTTTGAAAAGTTTTTTTCAATGGAAAACCTGTATTAAGCTACTTGAACATTGAGCATCAAGATCTATAAGGATAGATCAAAACGCTTAATAGTACTTTCAAATGAATACATACCGTGACAAGATTTTGAAGGAGTTCAAAATAGATCAGCAAAGAAGGAGTTCTTGGCTGTGTTATAAGGTGTGAATATTGAGTAAGACTCAAGACCTGACCACGGCAGAAGAGAGAGGAAGGACGAAGGTCGTCCCCTATGCTTTAGACGTAGGCTCTACAGTATGCTATGCTGTGTACCGCACCTGAAGTGTGCCTTGCCATGAGTCAGTCAAGGGCTACAAGAGTGATCCAGAAATGGATCACAGGACAGCGGTCAAAGTTATCCTTAGTAAATACTCCCTCCGTTCCTCAATATAAGGTGTATTATTTTTCCAAAAAGTCAAACTTCTCTAAGTTTGACCAAGTTTATAGACAAAAATACCAATATCAGGAATACCAAATCATTATCACTAGATTCATCTCGAACTATATTTTTACATTTTATATATTTAGTATTATAAATCTTTATATATTTTGCTGTAAAGTTGGTCAAACATAGACAAGAGTTGACTTTTTGAAAAACTAATACACCTTATATTTAGGAACGGAGGGAGTAGTGGACTAAGGAATTTTCTCGATTATGGAGGTGGTAAAAGAGCTCGCCGTAAAGGGTTACGTCGTTGCGAACTTTGATACTAATTTGGATGACTATGACTAGTAAATCGGATTCATATAGTGGAACCGTTATTTGGAATAGCTCCAAATAGCGTGTGGTAGCTGCATCTACAAGATGACATAGAGATTTATAAGGCACACACAGATCTGAAAGGTTCAGACCCGTTGACTAATAACCTCTCTCACAAGCGAGATATGATCAAACCCCATGGGTGTTGGATTCATGACAATCACATAATGATGTGAACTAGATTATTGACTCTAGTGCAAGTGGGAGACTGTTGGAAATATGCCCTAGAGGCAATAATAAAATGGTTATTATTGTATTTCCTTGTTCATGATAATTGTCTATTGTTCATGCTATAATTGTATTAACTGGAAACCGTAATACATGTGTGAATTCATAGACCACAACATGTCCCTAGTGAGCCTCTAGTTGACTAGCTCGTTGATCAATAGATGGTTATGGTTTCCTGACCATGGACATTGGATGTCATTGATAATGGGATCACATCATTAGGAGAATGATGTGATGGACAAGGCCCAATCCTAAGCATAGCACAAGATCGTGTAGTTCGTTTGCTAAAAGCTTTTCTAATGTCAAGTATCATTTCCTTAGACCATGAGATTGTGCAACTCCCGGATACCGTAGGAATGCTTTGGGTGTGCCAAACGTCACAACGTAACTGGGTGGCTATAAAGGTGCACTACGGGTATCTCTGAAAGTGTCTGTTGGGTTGGCACGAATCGAGACTGGGATTTGTCACTCCGTGTGACGGAGAGGTATCTCTGGGCCCACTCGGTAATGCATCATCATAATGAGCTCAATGTGACTAAGTAGTTAGTCACGGGATCATGCATTACAGAACAAGTACAGTGACTTGATGGTAACGAGATTGAACGAGGTATTGGGATACCGACGATCGAATCTCGGGCAAGTAACGTATCGATTAACAAAGGGAATTGTATACGGGATTGCTTGAATCCCTGACATCGTGGTTCATCCGATGAGATCATCGTGGAACATGTGGGAGCCAACATGGGTATCCATATCCCGCTGTTGGTTATTGGCCAGAGAGCTGTCTCGGTCATGTCTGCATGATTCCCGAACCCGTAGGGTCTACACACTTAAGGTTCGGTGACGCTAGAGTTGTTATGGAAATTAGTGTGCAGTTACCGAAAGTTGTTCGGAGTCCTGGATGAGATCCCGGATGTCACGAGGAGTTCCGGAATGGTCCGGAGGTAAAGATTTATATATGGGAAGTCCTATTTTGGCCACCGGAAAATATTCGGGATTTTTCGGTATTGTACCGGGAAGGTTCTAGAAGGTTCCGGAGTGGGGCCCACCTGCATGGAGGGACCCACATGAACGTGGGTAGTGGGGGCAAGGCCCCACACCCCTGGTCAAGGTGCACCAAGATCCCCCTTAGAAGGAATAAGATCATATCCCGAAGGGATAAGATCAAGATCCCTAAAAAGGGGGATAACAATCGGTGGGGAAGGAAATGATGGGATTTCTTTCCTCCCACCTTTGCCAATGCCCAAATGGACTTGGAGGGCAAGAAACCAGCCCCCTCCACCCCTATATATAGTGGGGAGGCGCATGGGAGCTTCACCCCTTGCCCCTGGAGCAGCCCTCCCCCTCTCCAACTCCACCTCCTCCTCAGTAGTGCTTGGCGAAGCCCTGCCGGAGAACTGCAAGTTCCACCACCACGCCGTCGTGCTGCCGGAGCTCTCCCTCAACTTCACCTCTCCCCTTGCTGGATCAAGACGGAGGAGACGTCCCCGGGATGTACGTGTCTTGAACACGGAGGCACCATTGTTCGGTGCTTAGATCGGATTCGGCCACGATCTGAATCGCTTCGTGAACGACTCCACCGACCGCGTTCTTGCAACGCTTCCGCATCGCGATCTTCAAGGGTATGAAGATGCACTCCCCTCTCTCTCATTGCTAGTTACTCCATAGATTGATCTTTGTGATGCGTAGAAAATTTTGAATTTCTGCTACGTTCCCCAACAACAAACACAACCAGAACACACCAAGCCTCTGCATAGCTGTGATGCACACAGCCACCACCGACACACACAAAAAAAGATCCCACTGACAAGAGTAAATTCATACATGCCGAAGCTATGCCATGGCAGAAAAATGGAAAAGAAATGCCCCCTATAGTGATAAAACAACGATCGACAAAATACAGCAATGACCATCGGCACCAACCATATCTTGACAACACAAAGCCTACTATTGAGGTTCTCTGAAGACGACACCTCCAAGAAGGGAATGACGGTTCGCCGAATTCAACCATCGAAGACCAAATCGTGAGCTTTCACCTTAGAAGTCTGAACAAGCTCCAAGCAAAGCCTCAACAAGCTAACAACGCGGAACATCACCGTTACCAGGTATGACCAACTAGGGTTAAACCTAAGGGTTTTCACCAGTTACCAGGTATGACCAACTAGGGTTAAACCTAGGCTTTTCACCCGAGAGTTTGAGACTGGATACTCAGGAAGTCCACATGTGCTATCGCCAGCAATTTCCGTGATTCCAGCAGTTAGATATGCGCATAGTCATGACATGAGATTCCACGCAAATAATGATCATGCCCGCACACAGGCAATCAATCGGACGGTGATAAGGGTTGCTCGCCACACAAAGAGTTGAACGACGAATGCTCACTCTTGCACATGCGATGAAGCATTTGACACGGGAGGAGGATATTGGCATCACCAAAATCTCAAATTTGGGACGCTCCGACAGTTCCGCGCCATCCTTGGATATGGCAACCGGTGGCAAATCTGTACAAGACACCACCACTGTATGTGACCTCTTGCTCTCATGTCCTCTCGTGTGACAGTAAACCACCAGCCGGCATGCCAATCAGGAGGGAAATCATGTCATACAATTCCTTGTCGGCAAAGCTCGAACCCGCGGCTGCTCCGCAACCTTCACTTCCTCGAGTCGTCGCAATCAAATTTTCTCGCGCCATCTAACGCCCTCCAGGAGGGCCGCCAACGACCGCATGTTGCTGAGTCACCGAGTCAGATAGCAAGAACAGCAACACAAACTCACTATACAATCGAAGTGGCATTGTACCAAAGAACAAATAAGGAGAGTGCTAAGGCATCTCTTGGAGTTGGAGCATGAAGTACGCTTCCCCCGCACGTTGCCGCGGTGTTTTGTAGCTGCCGTGATCCACCTCTCGCTCCTGCCGTCGGCGACCTCCACGCTGCTCCGCCAACCATGTAGCTGCTTGCTCCTCATGGGGCTGTGCCCCTCCCCCCAGTCGCGCGCCTTGGACTATGGCACGCTCGATCTGAATCTCGAGCCTACTACTGCTGATCCAGAAAATAAGGGGGAGGAGGATCTGCCTTCACCACCTGCCGTCCGGCGGGCGGCTGCATCATCCCCCAGGCGGAGTCCGCGTATCCGAAGTGTGTACGATGGTGTGCGCTTGGGCTCCATCGAGCGTGCGTCCAAGCGGAAGGCGGCGGCTTCTGAGTCTGGCTCGAGCGGCGGTGCCCCCCGCCGTTCCAGCTCCTCCTCGCACCGCAAGAAGGTGAAAGCGGTGGCCGGCCTCCTAGAGATGCCCCTTGTGGCAACTCCAGCACCGCTGACCAGGGGCAAGCTGAAGATGATTGCTAATCAATGTGGCCTCAACGCTGCTACCATCCTTGACCAGGCTACGTCCCGGGCTGCCTCCACGGATGCGGCGGCCTCCTCTGCTTCCAGTGGCTCCTCTGCTTCCTCCGTGCATGTCCTCGATAGTTCTTATGTGTAGTTCTACTGCTGTTAAACTTTGGGCCAGTTGGTTTAGTCTTGTTTCTATCATGTGTAAGATGTTGCTAGCCTGCTTTGCTTCTTCTCATCAGTCTGCTAGTTGCTGTCAGTTAGCTTGTTGCCTTGGTCTGCTTTCGTTTTTCCTAGTGTTCTAGAGTCTGTCTTGCTATGCATCAGTTGGTGTCGTGTCAGTTGTCAGTTATGCCTTTTTTGCATCTTTTCAATCATGCTTTTGTGTCTATGTTTCTCTCTTTTGGTTGGTGTGCTCTCCTTTACACTATGAAGATATTAAACTGGAATGTACGCGGCCTTGGTGATGATGACAAGTGCTCGCTAGTTCGTGATGTTATAACATCTTGTTGCCCCAGTGTCGTCTGCTTGCAGGAAACGAAGCTACCATCCCTCTCTCTCTCTTTAGTTGTGATCTTTCCTGCCCGCATCATACAAGTATCATGCCGCCATGCCTTTAGATGGAGCTTCTGGAGGAATTCTGGTTGCCTGGGATCCTAGTTATGTCCTTGGGCAGCTTGGCCGCACACCAGTATCATGTCACCATCAGAATGACATCAACAACCTCTGCCAGCTCCTTTCTGCTTACCATTGTTTATGCTCCTTGCTCAAGCAATGATCGATCTATGTTCTTTGAAGCAGTATCTAGTGTTGCAACAGAGGAAGATTTACCTTGAATTGTGTTGGGCGAGTTCAACATGTATCATTTTGCCCATGATAAAATCCCGGGGTCACATTAACTGGAACCTTATGGAGTTGTTCGATGGCTTGTTCAGAGAGCACGGGCTGGATGATATCCAGATTGACAATAGGATGTTCACTTAGTCCAACAAAAGAACTTCCCCCACTCTCGTCCGGCTAGACCGTGTTCTTGTAAATGCCGCCTGGAACTTAAGCTTTCTACATACCTCTGCTTCTTGTGTGCCTGCCACAACTTCGGATCACACGCCCATCTTAGTTCAATACCAGTCAGGCACGACCAGAAGCAGGCTGTGTCAGTGTTCTGGGAATGGGGATACCCAGACTTGCCTGCCTGCGGCCAGCGGCGTGGCTCAGGGGGTGGCCCAGTACGGCCCATCTTCATCAACACATGCTCAAGACCCTCGCGAGGGGCCAAGCCTTGTTGGGCGGACGACGGGAGGCTTCCTCAGGCACAGCCTCGTCGGGCTAGCTCGCGAGGACGTGGAGAGATCAAGGCAAGGTACCTCACAAGGTGCCCGTGGTGCAAGCCATGACGACCGAGGCCAGGCGGGCGCCGGCCTGTGCAGAGTCCTTGTTTCCTCTTTGGTGCAAATGGGGCAAGCGCAGGCAAGAGTATCAAGCAAAGGCAACCATTTCGGTGCAACAAGACCAAGACTAGCAGAATGGCAGGATGGAGGTCATCATAGAGCCCAAGCCGGCGTCACCGTCAGAGCCTTTGGCAGGCGAGGACCAACTTTAGCCAGGATGAGTGTACTAGATGTTCCCCTTCAAAATGGCCAATTGTTGGCGCCCTTCCCGCTCAATATTTGGGAAGAGGCCCAGGGCGTCCCTCTATAAATAAGACTAGCCACCACAGAGTAGGGGAGGAGATTTTGGGCAACTAGAGATCCAGATTTTGGGTAGACTAGAAAGAGAGAGAGGCGACTGAACTCACCCAAGCAGTTCATCGCACCAGCCAATAACAGCCCCTCGCGAGGCTGTTCTTCCCTTGTATTATTCATCATCAGCCCCCTGAGGCAATCCACCACACCACAAACTAGAGTAGGGTATTACACCACAATGGTGGCCCAAACTAGTATAAACGTCGTGTCCCTTGTGTTGTTCTTCGTGTAGTTTAGATCCTAGCGAGGCGACAAGACGTGGGTAGGCAGGAGGTGTGATCTCCGCGTGCACCCCAGACTTTGAACCTTGAGGGTCTGCCAGAACCCGAAATCCGACATTTGGCGTGCCAGGTAGGGGTGCACCGGAATCCGCCTTCCGTCGCCCTGTGTTTCGCCGCCCGTCGCATCCATGTCAGATGCTCGTCGAGCCCGCGCCGAGCGCCGGGCCGCTCTCGCCACTCACGTCACCCAGACGCTCCCCGTTGGTGGGTGCCCCCGCCGTTCCCCGTCGCCTGCCGTCAACGCCGCCACCGGCCCGGCGGGGAACGAGCAACAGGCGTCGTCCCTGCATCCTTCAGTGCGGCGAGAAGGCCGCACCGCCACCCCGTCGTTGACTCCAGCCAGCTCCTCGTCCCACGCCTGTCGCGCTCCTACGGACGCGCATGCCACGCTGCTCCTGGTGCGGGAGCTCCTGCACTACCGTCCCGTCGACGATCTCTACGATGACAGGCTCGCCCGCATCACCGAGCTCGTCAGCGCTGCTGGGGGCTCCCCTGCGCCATCCCTCTCGCTGCACCGCGCCCCGCCCTGCGCGGGAGACGAAGCTCCGGGGGTGCCTCAGTCGCCTCCCCTCAAGAAGACGCCTTGGCCCCAAGGCGCGTGGCCCCTGGACAGAACCCACTCCATCCGGCGCCAGCACAGCAAGAGAAGAGCTGCCAAGAAATCCCTCGTCCCCAAGAAGCTGCCCGTGTGCTCCCCGCACCGGCCCGGCACGAACGCGCTCCTACTCCAGCGCACCAAGACCCCGCGCTGCTCCTGGCGGTAGCGCACAGAGACCCCCAAGATCAAGCTCTCCGTCACCAAAGGCCTCCCGCGGCCACTGCAGGCTGTCGTGCCTTCACCGCCGAGCTGCGCAGCATGGCCTGGCCGGGCAAGTCCAAGCCAGATCTGCCCCCGCGCTACGATGGCACGGCTGACCCTGATGAGTTCCTACAGCTCTATGAGCTGGGCATTGAAGCCGCCAACGGGGACGAGAAGGTCATGGAGAACTGGTTCCCCATGGCGCTCAAGGACGGTGCCCGCACCTGGCTCCTGAACCTGGCACCCGGGACGAGATGCGCACCCGATTCATCGCCAACTTCCAAGGCACCCGCGACTGGCCCCCGGCCATGAGCGACTTGCGCCGCATCAAGCAGTAGCCGGGAGAGACCCTGCAGAAGTTCATCGAGTGTTTCAACAATGCTCGCCTTAAGATCCCCAGGGTGTCTGAGGAGGCCATCATCTCAGCCTTCTCCGACGGCGTGCATGACGTCAAGATGAAGGAGGAGCTTGCGATCCATGAAGACCTGTGCACCTCCCTGGAGCTTTTCAATTTGGCGACCAAGTGCGCTAGGGCTGAGGAAGGGCGCCTTTCCCTCCTTGAGCTGCCAGCTGCCGACCCAGAAGAGAAGAAGCCCAAGGTCAAGGACGTGAAGCGCAAGGGGGCTGCCGTGCTTGCAGCAGAACCGGACACCAAGTGAGGCAGGGATCAGCCTGAGTCCCAAGGGCAGCCGGTACTGCGTGTACCACGACCTCCACACCCACAACACCAACGAATGCCAAGAGCTCAGGGCCACGCGGGACGTGCGTGCCGGCCGACGCCCCGAGCGCAACGACCGGGGCTATGGCTGAGGAGGAGGAAGAGGTGGAGGATGATGGGAAGACCGTGGCCCTCACCAAGGGTGGCGTGACCGACCTCGCGAGGACCGCTGGCAGGACCAGCCTCACGAGGGAGGTTGGAGGGACCAGCCTCCCGAGGATCGCCCACAAGGCAACGCGGGCCTCCCTCCTCTGCCACCACAGCCGAGGAGGAATGAAGACCATCATCAGGACAAGGGGGCTGGAGGCTTCCAGGAGCCGCGCGCAATCGCTTGCATCTTGGGTGGCGCTCAGGCCCCGGCCTCTCAGCGCATCTTCAAGCAGTTTGCTCGCGAAGTGAATGCAGTCCTCCCCAAGCTCGACGCCACACGCCCTCTCAGGTGGTCAGCGTGTGCCATCACATTCAGCTCAACGGATCAGCTCAAGTGCGCGGCCACAGCCGGAGTCCTCCCGATGCTTTATTCCCCAATCATCAACAATGTGCAAGTCACCAGGACCCTCATCGATGGCGGAGCAGGGCTCAATGTCCTATCCGTCGAGACATTCAACAATCTCCAAGTGCCATACAATCAGCTTCAGCCAACCAAGCCTTTCTCAGGAGTCACTGATGGTTCCACGGTTCCGATAGGGCAGGTCCGCCTTCCTGTTACTTTCAGGAAGCGCGACAACTACCGCATCGAGCTCATTAACTTCTACGTCGTGCACATTCACCTGCCGTACAATGCCATCCTCGGGTACCCAGCCCTGGCCAAGTTCATGGCCATGACTCATCACGGCTACAATGTCCTCAAGATGCCAGGAAGTGGTGGAGTCATCACGCTGCCTTGTGAAGAGAGAGATGTTGTGTGTTCTCTGGAACGTTCTTTTCAAGCCGCGTCAATTGAAGACCTGGATCACATGAGCGGAAGGCTTCCCGAGGCTGTCCCTAAGAAGAAGAAGACACCGCCTGGTCCAAACCCTCGGGAGGCAGGCCCCTCAAGGTCCGCGCCTGTTCAGGGGGCGCCTCCTTCTGTCGCATAGGAAGGCGCGCCCGGCGCCCTCCTCGAGCAAGGCTCAGGGGCTCTCTCCTGGAGGGCCATCGACTTTGCAAAGATCATGAAGGAGGCGCTCGGGCACCACTTGGAGGCGTGTTTCAAGGCACGTTTCCCTCAGGAAGGAGCAAGGCAAGGAGGGCCAAACCCTCAGGAGTTCGTCAGCAAGATCGTTCAGGAGCTGCAGGAGTCAAGAGTCATGAGTGGCAGCCACCACTTACCCGCCGTGGCTCCCCATTCGTGCGAGGATGGTGGGATGCGCATGTGCATCGACATACCAGGACTCAACCGAGCCGCCTCTCCGGAGCGCCTCTGGCCCTCACGCATGGGACGCTGCGAAGGTCCACCCCACAGCTATGTTCGCATGACTTACGGCCTGCCGAACGCGGTTGCTGTGCGTCAGTGCCTCATGAGGAGCATCCTAGAGGCTCAAGCGGCCAGGCATTCCATAGTCCTGGCGGAGATGGAGATGGTCCGCGAGGAGCCGCCAGCGCCTCCGGAGCCTCCCGAGGCTCCTGGGCCTGGGGGGCTCGTAAAGATCGGCTTCCGCAGCGCATGTCGTCCGCTACTTCAGCATCCCTTCATCCTCAACATCATCAGGTGACATCCTTCGAGTTTCATTTTCAGCTGGGAGCGCCCCCAGGGCTGCATCATTCCCAGGCCACGTGGGTCCGTCCCTGCAGCATGTATCCCTTTGGTTCATGTCTTTAGCTTACTTTATTCGGGGTGCCCCTTGGGCTGCATCATCCCCAAGTCGCTCGGGCCCGACCCAGCTGTGTTCGCCTTTTTCTGTGCCTATCTAAATGGATTCGCTCCTTCATGGTTAACGTGCTTGACTTAATCGCCCGCTCGATTGACACCAACTGATGGAGCTGCTCCCTAACGGCACGACGCTTGCGCATGGGTCCATCCCTACAACGTCGACAAATCTGAATGGCTGAGCTCTGGCCACGGCAACCCCGCAAGGCGCCACCTCACCAAGCCTTCAGTGCCTCGTCACCCTTCCAGAACAACCAGCAGCTGGCTGACAATTGTAACAGGAAACTCTCGCTTTTCTTGTGATGAGCTCGCAGGATCTCTTTAAGGAGCAGGGTCGGGCGAGGCCTTCGCAGCGTCTCCTTCACTCTCGTCCGCGCGAACCGCTTGCACGTTAAAGGGGGGTACCGGAGCATCGCGACTCATGGACTCTTACTGGCTCTCCATCCCTCTCCTCCTGGCCTTTTCCACGGCATCATGACCTGGCATACCAGCGACGGCTGAGCTCGCCCGAGGGCCGGGACCTGAGGACGTAGAGCACGAAGGGGAGCAAAGGCGAGAGGTTAGAGGCACGTGGGGACCTCGCCAGGCAACTCCTCAGCTGCCGATGCACGGGCCTAGCGTTGTGCCAAGGAGTGGCTTCTGACTCCCGAGATAAGTCATCCTCCAGAAATACTAGCTATTGCAGCACCGACCTCGCACCTAAGTCCCGTTTTGGCAACGTCGCGCTCCTTTCTCACCGAACGATGGCTGCTTGAGCGCTAAAGGGGACCTCCTGAGCATCGCGACTCAGGGGCTCTTACTGCACCCTGGGCCGCTCACCTCCTGGCCTTGACCACGGCATCGTGACCTGGCATACCAGCGATGGCTGAAGCTTGCCTTGGAACCAGGACCTGTCAGTGCAGAGCATCAAGTCCTTGCGAGGTTCAAAAGGAGGAACTAAGTTAAGACGGGACGAGCATCTCACCGCTTCACGATAAGGATCATATTAACAAATGGAACTACAGGCACCTTACAAACCCCTACGGGGTGTGTTCTTCGATTCCTCGCAGGGAACAAAAGGAGCAAATCCTAAAGAGCGCTAACTACACGCGCCTCCACAAGAGACGCCATCATCAACAGTGGGTCGCCAGGCACTGGCGCCAACCCCATATAGATCAGTGGAGACGGCGGCCTGACGAGCCCGCCCTACTCCGAGCGCGATGCGAGCTCCGGGGCTCGTAGCTGTCGTCGCTCGTCTCCGGAGTCGCGAAGAGCTCGGTGGAGTCGCTGGATCCTCCGGCACCTCCGCTGCCTGAGGAGCTGCTGGGGGAGCGATTGGCGAGCCTAGTCCTCGCCACGGCAGGGCCCCGGCCGCCATTCTCAGGGCAGCATTCCAGCCGGTGTCCTTCCGCGTGAAAGACCTTGAAGAACATCAGGGAGGCACCATCGTACTCGAGGTGGATTACGAGGGCGCCACCCATCCTGCAGACCCGGGCGATCTCGCCCCAGCCACGGGTCATGTAGACCTTGCCCGGAGCGACGACCTCGACCTCCGCTCCGGTCGCAGGGGTACTGCAGTCAGCATGCTGCACCCAAAGCTCGATAGGCCCCCTCGACGGCATCTCGAAGGCGAAGGAGGGAGGAAGGCAAATCCAAGACCGAGGAGGCATGGCGGCGTGAAGCACAAGCTCGCGAGAGGAGCCCTAAGTGTGAACTCCAGGAGGAACGACGCGCACCGGTGCCGCTCGGCGCATGGCACTTCAGGACCCTCGACCCGGGCGTACAAGGGCAATGGGAACCCAGGCGGCGGCCGCTCAAACCATGGCCTCGACACCTCCTGCCAAGAACCCCCTTCTCCGCGGCAAGAGACGAGCCGTTTCTTCGGTGGAAGCGGGACAGGACCCTCTCGGGGGGCCTTCCCCTTCTCTTCGGCAGAAAACCGACGGATTGGTGCCATTGGCGTATGATGGAGCAAGGACAAAGAAGAAGACGGAGAGTAGAGGGAAGAGATGGACTGGAAAGGCTCGCGCCGTTCCGTACATATAGCCGGGGGAGGCCAACCGCCGGCCTCCATGATCACAGGTAATCATGACCCGTTTTGCATGCAGGGACTTGTCAATTTGTGCAGTTGCCGAGGCGTCGTGGGGAGCAGCGACACCCATGTCCAACCAACCGCCACGCGGCGCCCAAGGCCGTAGGCTGATGGGGCCCGCGGCGCTTCGCACTTTCCCCTTCACTTCTCTGCTAAGCCAAGTCCAGGCGCACCTTGGGCCCGGGGGCTGCTGTCAGCGTTCTGGGAACGGGGGTACCCAGACTTGCCTGCCTGCGGCGTGGCTCAGGGAGTGGCCCAGTACGGCCCATCTTCATCAACACATGCTCAAGACCCTCACGAGGGGCCAAGCCTCGCGGGGCGGACGACAGGAGGCTTCCTCGAGCACAGCCTCGTCGGGCTGGCTTGCGAGGAGGCGGAGAGATCAAGGCAGGGTACCTCACGAGGTGTCCGTGATGCAAGCCATGATGACCGAGGCCAGGCGGGCGCCGGCCTGCGCAGAGTCCTTGTTTCCTCTTTGGTGCAAAGGGGGCAAGTGCAGGCAAGAGTATCAAGCAAAGGCAACCATTTCGGTGCAACAAGACCAAGACCAGCAGAACGGCAGGATGGAGGTCATCGTGGAGCCCAAGCCGGCGTCACCGTCAGAGTCTTTGGCAGGCGAGGACCGACTTTAGCCAGGATGAGTGTACTAGATGTTCCCCTTCAAAATGGCCAATTGTTGGCGTCCTTCCCGCTCAATATTTGGGAAGAGGCCCAGGGCCTCCCTCTATAAATAGGACTAGCCACCACAGAGTAGGGCAGGAGATTTTGGGCAACTAGAGATCCAGATTTTGGGTAGACTATAAAGAGAGAGAGGCGACTAAACTCACCCAAGCAGTTCATCGCACCAGCCAAGAACAGTCCCTCGCGAGGCTGTTCTTCCCTTGTATTATTCATCATCAGCCCCCTGAGGCAATCCACCACACCACAAACTAGAGTAGGGTATTACACCACAATGATGGCCCGAACTAGTATAAACCTCGTGTCCCTTCTGTTGTTCTTCGTGTAGTTTAGATCCTAGCGAGGCGATGAGATGTGGGTAGGCAGGAGGTGTGATCTCCGCGTGCACCCCAGAGTTCAAACCTTGAGGGTCTGCCGGAACCCGAAACCCGACAGGCTGTTCAGGGTTGAGAACCACTGGCTTCAGATGGAGGAGTCTAGGAGCATTATCCAGAATTGTTGGTCACGAGGCACCAGATGCATTTCTTCTTCTGCTTCGCTCATCAACTTTAAGATGAGACGGGTCCAGGCTGCCCTACGACAGTGGAGCAAACGCCAGCCAAGCCTCAAGGTACTCATTGCAAATAACAAGCAGGTGGTCAGTTACCTGAATGCTGTTGAGGAAAGGAGGCTGCTGACAGTGCTTGAAGTAGTCCTCTGTGAATCAGCATCTGCCAAGGCGGAGTAGTTGATCTTGTGGCAGAGTGCTTTGTGGCGTCGACGGGCCAAGCTGCGCTGGTGTGTGTCCGGCGATGAAAATAGTCATTTCTTCCATGCAGCAGCCCATTATTAGGCTAGAAGAAACAAAGTAAAGGTTCTTTTGCATGATGGTGTGCACCACTATCAAAATGACCAGAAGCTCGGCTTGGCTGCTGCATATTTCACTGAAATTTTGGGTCAGCCTGCTCTCTCCATGCCAACGGTCCAGCTCAATGATCTGTACAGCTCTGCTGACCTCTCCGACGTGGCTAGTGCTTTCTCCTGGGCACAGATTGTCCACGCTATCGATAGAGCGCCAAACAACAGAAGCCCGGGTCCGGATGGGTTCACTAATGAGTTTTATAAGGCCTTTAAGAATGTGTTAAAGGATGACCTACTCAAGTTCTTCGAAGATTTCCATGCCAACCGTGTCACTCTGGACAGCGTTAATACCGCCTTCATTACGTTGCTGCCAAAAACAGACACACCGTCGGAGATGCGAGATTTTCGGCCAATTTCTCTGGTACATAGCGCTCCTAAGTTAGTGTCCAAAGTCATGACAAACAGGTTGCAAAAGCGCATACCAGACTTGGTACAGTCCTTGCAGTCAGGATTCCTGAGAGGACGATCTATTGTGGAAAATTTTGCCTTAGCTGCCGAAATGATACAAGCAGCACATAAGAGGAAGTTGTCTGTCATTGCTCTCAAGTTGGATTTATGCAAGGCTTTTGATTCTGTTAGCTGGGACTGCCTTGCATAGATCTTGAGCACCAGGGGCTTCCCTCCAAGATGGATGCAATGGGTTCACGCACTCCTCTCAAAGGGACGCTCTAGGGTGCTGATGAACGGGGAGGTGGGTGCTCCCATCCAAGCAAAACGGGGTTTTTGGCGGGGAGACTCTCTGTCGCCATACCTCTTTATTCTGGTTGCTGATGTGCTGCAAAGGCTATGTTGCTTGCATTTCCAAAGCGGCAATTTGCTACATCCTCTTGGGTCTGACGATCTCTTTCCAGTGCTGCAATGCGCGAACGACGCGATGATTCTCTTCCAGGGCAATGTACAATAGGCTACTGTCATCAAGCATATCCTAACTGCTTTCTCAAACTTCTCAGGGCTGTCAATTAACTTCCACAAAAGCACTCTAGTGCCGGTTTGTGTCGATGCGGAGGTTGCAACAGAGATCGCACTTACGCTTGGCTGCCCGATCTCCTCCTTTCCATGCACCTACTTGGGGATGCCTCTTTCTCTGCATAAGATCAAGCATGGTATGCTGCTCCTGGTTATCCACAGGGTTGATCTCCGTCTCTCTGGTTGGCTGGCCACCTTTCTTTCTTGGGGAGGGCGACTCAAGCTCATTAATTCAGTACTGGTAGGTATACCGAGTTATTTTATGACTTGCTTCCCATGGCCCAAGGAATCACTTAGCAAGCTGGAGGGCCTCCTTCAAGCTTTCTTCTGGCAAGGCAAGAGCAAGATTAAGGGTGGCCAGTGCATCTTGGCTTGGGACAAAGTGGTTCTGCCTCGTGCTAATGGAGGTCTGGGCATTAGAGATTTGCACGCTCACAACCAGGCTATGCATTGCAAGTTTGTGGCAAAGATTCTTCAATCCTCGGACATTCCTTGCTTCCGTTGGTTTGCATCTCAGTACTGCAAGGCTACTCTACCTTTGGGCAGTAACCACAAGGATACGGCCATATGGAAGGGTTTTAAGGGCTGCATTTCTCTGGTCATGTCTTCCACTCGTTGCTCTGTTGGCTTTGGCTCCCATGTCACCTTCTGGCATGACCAGTGGTTGGAAGTTGGCAGGCTGAGTCACCTCCTTCCAGTCTTATACTCCTTTGCACGCAACAAGGATTGTTCTGTTCAGTCTCAGTTTTTGGTGGAAGGTTGGAATGTGCATCTACACCCTAATCTCTCTCAGCTGGCAACCAAAGAACTGCTGGTTTTGGATCAACTACTTCTGAATGTCACCCCTGCCATTTCGCTCATGGACACCCGCGCCCCCTCGCTGGCTGGCAGCAGACTCAACACAAGCTATTTCTACAAGTTGCTCACCTTCCGTGGCGTAAGTTAGGCTCTTGATCCATGGGTTTGGGACCCCATTATACCTTTGAAGCACAGGGTGTTCTTGTGGCTTGTCTTCTGGGGGCGCTTGAACACAAAAGACAATATGGCTCGGAAGGGATGGTCAGTGGTTGCCTCAAAAGCTGGATGTGATCTCTGCCCAACCTAGAATTGGTTGATCACTTGTTGCTTCAATGCCGTCCGGTTAACGCACTCTGACAAGGACTGCTGTTGGGTCCTTTGGCCCTCCAATCTCCTGATATCCAGTCTTTTGTTTGTCGGGCGATGGATCAACTTACTTTCACGCATAAATGGAATGTTGTTTTTGCAGCTTCTGGTGTCACCCTCTGGCAAACTAGGAATGATCGAGTTTTCAACGGCAAGTGCTGGACGGAGCCATACATTAGGTTTCATGCCGCCGACTTGATACAACTTTGGTCCAACAGAACTACAAAGCAGAGAGAAAAGGATGACCTGCATCTCTGGGCTAATATGATTGAAGGCTAGACCAGACCTTTTATATGTTCTCCCCTCCTTCCTTTCCTTCCTTTCTCTTTTTCTCTCTTTTGTTCTAGGTCGCTTGTGGCCTTGCACCATGGTGCTCTTCACAAGCTATGTAACCGTAACTTCTCCAGGCTCTGTGCCTGTTTGGAAATATAAGGTTAGCCTTGAGCCACCTTATCATTTTCAAAAAAAAAACGTACTCCCTCGGTTTTAAAATAGATGATCCAACTTTATACTAAAGTTAGTACAAAGTTGAGTTATCTATTTTGGAACGGAGGTAGTAGTATTTAGCCATCGGGAACGCGTAGTTGATGCATCAATTCGTTCTTGCAATTACCGCCGCACCACCCTTAATTAGTAGCGGTACACACATAATTATATATATAGGTTTGCTTGTTAATCTCGTAGCATAGCATAGCCGTGTCGACTTATTCCATGGCCACGCCCACGCCTAGCAGCGATCACACGCACGGCCAGCAGCAACTCAACTCCGACGACGGCTGGTTGGAGAGACGCACGATGGCGTCCATCATCCTCGTGGGACTCCTGCTCATCGTGGTGCTAGCCAAGGCGATCCACAGGTTGTGCTCGCACCTGCAGGTGCAGCAGATGCCGGAA
This sequence comes from Triticum dicoccoides, assembly GCF_002162155.2. NCBI lineage: Eukaryota > Viridiplantae > Streptophyta > Magnoliopsida > Poales > Poaceae > Triticum > Triticum dicoccoides. The sequence continues at coordinate 188,610,646 of NC_041387.1, read as the reverse complement.
GGGATTCGTGTTCCGGCCCCGAACAACGCCGGTGCTGATCCTGCTCAAGTGCTGAAGAAGGTGCATGCGGCCGGGCCGGTGGTGTGCGTGCACCGGAGGAGCGACGGGTGGCGGGAGGCTATGTGCCCGGTGTGCCTGTCGGACTTCGCGGACGGCGAGGCCGTCAGCGTGCTGCCGGCGTGCATGCACTACTTCCACGCCGCGTGCGTCGGCGAGTGGATGCGCGCGCGCGCCACCTGCCCGCTCTGCCGCGCCGAGCCGGCGTCCGGTGTCGTCTGAGTGACACCAAGTATAATAACATGAACGCAGCTCTTCATGAAACACCTGCACCTTGTCAAACGAATGTCACGCCCGGCGGGCGGTGGTGAGCGCAGGTCGCCGTGCACGCATTGCGCGATTGCTGTCTTTTCTTTCTCCCCTCTTTAAAGATTTTTGCCACTCATGTAAGTGTATAAGTGTATATAATACTCCACAACACCATGAGTACTACCTCGAGTTCATTGTCTAGTTTGGTACGTCTGGTGCAATGATTCTTTTACAGTTTGTTTAATTCACATCTAGATATTTTTTAAATATGTCACATCTAACTCCCACAAATATATAATGTCACATCCAGATCTGTCTTAAACAGACCCATTCTTTTAACACAGTGCTAACGCGTTTTGTTTTCACGGGCCTATCACGTTGAAATTACCAAAGCACAAGAACAAGAACAAGTAGGCGAGCAGCTATATATGAACGTCGTGCGTCCAAGTCTGTTTGTACTACTACTATACTTGTTACACCAGAATATCCTTCATATGAGATGAGATCAATATAATAAATGCTTTGCGTATCTAACTAGTCTTCTCATCATACTCCCTCCGTCTAGGTGAGTAAGTCATCTTAGGTTGTGCACCGTGACCAAGAAGAAGGAGAAAACGAGAGAACTTAATGTTCATTTGCTAATTAATAGCATTGCATGCAATGAACTAACCACTGCATGTCGTGTTTGATAGTCTCAAGTCATTAAAAGTATGCACACCCCACATCTCTTAGAGCATGGTTAATAGCACAGCCTGCTGCTGGCTATAACCCCCTGCCACATCATCTATAAAGCCTTCACACACAGTAAGCTGGCTTATAGGTTGGCTCTAAGACTGACCCTAATAAAGACATGGACATTTAATATTTGCATGTGTATATCACCTGTTGTGATCCAATACAAACAACATCTTTGTGGCCATTTCAATCAGCATATATCTATCATTCATGCCAAGAGAATATACCAAAAGAAACTGATCAATATTCAAGCAGTTTCGATAATTATATATACATATATGCCATTCATGCCAATAGAACAGACCCAGAAAAACTGATTAATAAACAATCAACAAACAGGTGTGCATAGCAGATAGCACCATGACACCACAGTTGAACATTGCTTGAATCTTCCCAAGGAAGCATTAACCAAACATAGAACTAAATAAGACGCCCGGCAAACAAGCCGTTAGTTTTAGTCATAACGAACAAACTGATGGCACATAACACCATGACATTGACACTTAAACATCACACCAGTCTTTTTAAGAGAACATTAAGCAAACAAGAGACAATGCAAACAAGCCATTAGTTTTGATCTTGACGATGATAAGTTGGAATTTCAATAGAAAAGAGCGACGAATCCATCTGCATCAATAATCTCCAGCCACTGTATGAAAAAATGGAAACATAGCGGATGGTAAACATTTCCACATGAATGCTAATGATGATGAGATGAAGATAGCATGCTCATGACAGTAAGACTCAGATGCATTAGACTTATATTTCAGCACATGAGAATTTCAGCAGTGATGGTTTGATAAAAAAAGTCAAATTTAACTAAGGCAATGGACAATAGGAAATACCTTAGTCAGTTTTGCCAAATAGCTTCTCCCGGAAACACTTCAATGCCAACACGTGCTCACATCTCACATCTTCAGACATCCTAGTTGTGTCTTGCATCATCAACGAGCGGTATGTTTCTAGCATGACTGACTCCTTGTGATCTTTTGCTGCAAGGCATGGAAGCTTCCGAGCCTCAAGATTGTGAAAGGCTTGGCGTGTTGTTAAATAAACCAAGGAACCCACCAGGTGGGTGAGAATCCACTCCCCTGCCAAGACAATACTAGTTGATCAAACAATCGACTTCATATTACAACATGGTTTAATAAATAAAAAAGAAATCACATTTTAGCAAAGAACATTTCTGTAGATAGGAACTATCAGAACATACTGTAGTACAGATCATACAAACACACACAGACTAGTTATCACATTATAATAAGCTAAGTGCTACAATATTCTTACAAACGAATCCTGGAAATCATTATACATAACTGTACACGAAACCTTATTTCCCTTTGCATATTTTAAGATTCCCAGTTATATGAACATTATTTAATTCATTAGAGAAACTTCTGAATGTTCAGAGTTTCAGATAAGATGATACACTTATTTTCTGTTTCTGTCATATCCATTTTTAAATTACAACAGCTGAGCATCATATCAAATACATATGGTTATCCATAGGTACTAATACTTTATCGATTCATATCATAGAAAAACGCATGCTGCATATTATGTAAATATCTGACAGTTTGACACCAACAAAGACCATCTGAATGTTCAGAGTTCAGATAAGCAGGGAAAGAAATGTAAGCAGGAAAGCATTGCATGACAATACCAACTTACCAGAGATGCATAAACAGGTGAACAAATGTATCAAATAGAAGGCTAGCATGGC
>NC_041387.1:188603315-188607546 GCF_002162155.2 Triticum dicoccoides | reverse complement strand
GGGGGGGGCACATACCATGCTTCTGGAGTCAAATTGTCAATATCCCTGTACCACAAGGGGCCTTGCGTCTGGGGGAGCCAGCATGGTGTAGAGGCCGCCGCTGCCTTTGGTGGGCTGGCGTGGTGGTGGGACAAGGTGAGGTGCCAGCGGCGGGACGAGGTGCAGCGCCGATGGCAGGATTAGCTGTGGCGCCAACGGCCGGACGAGATGATGCATCAACGGCGGAACAAACTGAGGCAGCGACGACGGGGCGAGTGCCGGTGCACCCGTCCTTTTGGACTGCTGAGTGCTGACCATCTCGTTGATGCGGCGCCGCCGGCTGTTCTAGGGTTCGGGAGCGGTGGCGATTTCGGGGAAGCTGGAGGCGATTTGGCGCGCATCAAGCAATTTGGAGTGAGGCAAGGATTGATTTCGCGCGCAGAGCTGGAAGAACAAGCGCACGAGGCAAGGGAGACGCAGGGGATCAGAAGCGGCGGCGCTAGCGCTCGCATCAGGCTGCAAGCGGGCGGAAAGTTCTCGAGTTCTGTGTCTTAGCCCGGCGACTCACGAAGAGCCCGCTCCTTCTCTCTCCTTTCTCCAGCTCAGATTTTTGCTGACGTGGACTTCGTTACAGCCTGCTGAATAGGACTATTGTACTTGCTCTTAGATGGGGGAGTAGCTAGTTTTTGGGATCCGACAAACTAAGAAACGGAGAGCGTTACGTCACTCGATCTCGATGGACGGTGCCGATTATAACAAGTCGCCAGCCTCGTAGCCATCGTTACTCTTCCATTAAGTAGCGCGTACGTGTTAATCACTGCACGCCACATGCTTAAGCTATTTAGTCTCGCAAATTAACTAAGGCAGCTAGCGGCCTTCTCGTCAGTCGTCGATCGATGTCCTCCAACGCCTACTCCGGCCCCGGTGATGATGGCGGGACGCCCTACACGGCCGGGGTCGCCGTCGTCGTTAGCGTGCTCTTCGTCCTCGCGCTCGTCAGGCTGGCCCGCTACATCCTAGGCCCGCCCAGTGACAGTGAGGCGCAGCAGCAGCCAGCCCAGGGCCGCGGTGACGGCGAGCCTCAGCCAGAGGTAGCCGTGGAGGTGCGGTCGGCGGAGCCGGTGGTGTGCGCGTACCGGAGGGAAGACGGGTGGCGGGAGGCCACATGCCCCGTGTGCTTGTCCGACTTCGCCGACGGCGAGACCGTCAGGGTGCTGCCGGCGTGCATGCACTACTTCCATGCAGCGTGCGTCGGCGAGTGGCTGCGCCGCAACACCACTTGCCCGGTCTGCCGCACCGCGCCACCGTCGCCATCACCAGCAAGGTCTCCGGTCAAGGCCACCTCCACGGCGTGAGGGCAGTCGTTGTGTGTTTGCTTCGAGTGCAAGTAGAGAAACCAGCTTGAAAATTGTCTGTTTGATGAGGATTTCTGAATTCTGACTTGTGATACACCCTGATGCCGAGTATAATGCTACATTCATGGATCATTACGGGGGTTTTACATGGTCATTGTGACTTGGCAGATGGTGATTGGGTCAACAGAGAGGGAGGGCTTCACCCACCTAAAAATCAAGAAGAGGTGTGTGTGTTGGGGGGCCAAGAGAATTGGTTTAGCAATTTCGCCCTAATGCCATTTATCGCTCGCCTCAGTAGAATTCATGGCCAACAAAACAAGGAAGACGAGTAATGCTCCCTCTATAAAGAAATATAACGCTCTTGGGTGCTACACACCCCTATAGGAATATAACACTAGAAAACATATTAATTTTTTAATGAAATTTTGGGATATGAAACTTGGTTGTCGGGGCTAACCCGGTGTAGGCCGATCTTTCACGATTGGAGTGGATTCCCTCGAAGAACACGATGAACACGGGAAAGAACGGAGAGAAATCATAAGGGGAAACACTCAAGAACAACTTCAGGCTCTTTATCACGGAGAGAGCGGAGATGGCTCCAACGGCTCTCGTACGGAGAGGCGACCCGGGAGGCGATTCCGACGGTGTTAGCGCGGCTGCCCTCAGCGCGGCGACGGCGGCGGAGCGCTGCTGGACGGCGATGCGCCCAGGTGAGGGGCGCGCGCGGCGGTGCCCTGCGCCGGGCGGGCGGTCTCCGGGCCCTTTCCCCTCGGGTATCCGGTTCTGGGCGCTGTCGGGGGTCGACTCCGACGAAGACGAAGAAGAGGAAGACCAGGTAAGCAGTCATGTGAGTGATGGTGGTTCGCCGGGGCCTCGCGAGGCGTGCTCGGTGGGTGACTTTGTCGCCCGGGCGGAGGAGCTTGGGGGCTCCTTCAAGGCCGGCCGCCGGCGTGCTTTCGCACCTGGTGGCCATAGCGGGCGTCGCCAGGCGGCGCGGATCTGGCGGCCACCCAGGGGCATGGACGCGGGCCCAGAGGGGCGTTCATGTGCTCTGCCGGAGGCGGGGCGGTGTGGCCTGGAGGTGGCGTTGCTGCCCTTGGCCTCGGCGTGCTCGCCGTCGCTGACAGGGGACAACGGCGGCGGCGGCGTCGCCCCTGACAGGGAGTCGCGTGCCCAGCCTAGGGTTGTGTTGGCAACGACGGTTGGGCCTGTTTCTGGGTTGGGCCCGGAGGAATGGCCCAGCCTGCCTCTGCTTGGGCTAAGGGGCCCCGCGGGCGTTTTGATCAACTCCCAGACTGCTAGGGTGAAGGGGTGCGCTCCTGTGGCTGGGCCTGCTGTCCTGGGCCGCTGGCCCCGTGTGCCCCCGTGGTCGGGCCAGGCCCAGTGCAGGGTTGGATGCACGGCTGCCCCCTCCCCTATATAAGTGGATGTGGCTGCCGCGGGGTGCCCTAGATCTCACTCTAGGGTTTCCCGCATCCCACTCGCAAGTGCGGTGCTACGGGCATCTCGCTCGTCGCCGGATCCGCTCCGCCCCCCCTCCCCCCTCCTCCCCTCGTGTGCTCGTTCGCGACCGCGGTGCGGATGGGATCCCAGCGCGCTGAGAAGCCTCCCATGTCGCCTCCGGCTCCAGCGGCCGAGCGTCAGCACGAGCTAGATCTGCGGGCGCATGCGCTCTCCAAGAGGCCAGCGGGCCAGGCAGAGGAAGGGAGCTGGGGGGCGCCCCCTCGCTGGTGGCTTGCTGACCAAGAGCGGAAGCTGCAGGAGGAGCGCGAGCGCAAGAAGAAGAAGAAGGATGAGTGCAGGTGGCGGGGGTTGGAGCAGAAGAAAGAGCTCAAGCGGAAGGAATCCCTCCTCCCTGCCGGCGATGAACGGATCGGGGATCCCTTTGCCAAGAAGCGGAAGCAGAAGGGGGGGAGCTCGGTGGAGCCCAAGCGGCCGTCGCTGGCCCTGGCGGCGGGGCCGTCGGCTTCAAAGGGATCGGCAGAGGGCCTCATCCCCGTGGAGGAGACGGACGGGCCCGAATGCTTCAAGTGTGGCCGGGTGGGCCATTATCAGAATATGTGTACCTTCAAGCCGCTCTGTGACGTCTGCCACGAGGAAGGCCATGCTTCGGCGCACTGCCCATCACAGGGGCGGCCCTTGATGCTGCAGATAATGGGCAACGCCATCCCCGGCGAGGGTTTCTTCTGCCTTCCGTATGTGGAGTCTAAGGGTGAGGAGGTGCACGCGCAGTTGGTGGCGGACGCGGCCATCATCTCCGCGGCGCCCGGGCTGCTGCCAGTGTCCATTCTGGAGGCGGAGCTTCCCTACCTCTTCGAGGGGGAGTAGGACTGGCAGGTGACAGCGATTGGTGAAAACATGTTCTCGGTCATCTTCCCCAACAAGGCCATGCTGCGGATGGCGACCCGCAGCGGCAAGCTCTTCCTCTCCCTCAACAACATCATGGCGGACATCAAGGAATCGCTTCCGGAGGAGCCCAAGGCCGAGGTGATGCCAGATGTGTGGATCAAGCTATGGGGGTGTGTTCCAAGCATCGCTGGTGGGGCTTGGGCCGGTGCGGATGCGCTTCGCATGTCGCTCTCCGTCCAAGGTGCGCGGCTACGTCCAGCTTTGGTTCAACAGTGAGGGCTACTCCATCAAGATGGAGGCCGAGCCGGCTGATCTGCAGGGTGCAGCGCCTCCTCCTCCTTCACTAGCTAGCTTGGACAAGGGCCTGGATGGAAAGGACAAGGATCATGACATGAGCACGGGCGATGACTCGATTGATATGGCGTCGTGGGACAAATTAGGTCTCAAGGACAAGGATCCGAAGGCCATCGTCCCAGCAAGGGGGGTGCGACTGACAAGGGCGAGCGGCAGGTTGGAGTGGGTAGCAACGAGATGGCTTTCAACTAGTT
>NC_041387.1:188551389-188603006 GCF_002162155.2 Triticum dicoccoides | reverse complement strand
GGCCGTGGTGTACAAAGTCGAAGGATCTAGGCGGGCTCCCAAGAAGGTGGCGGGTCGCAAGACTCCCTCAGTGGCGCCGGCGAGCCCCCCATCAGTTGGTGCGGGCGCGCATGCCTTGCTTTGGCCGATGGTGATGGCGCTGGCCTCTCCTGCTGGGAAGGCTGGCAGGACTGCGGCGCCCGCTCCTCCCCCCTCCTCGGATGCGCTTTGGGAGGCGATGTCCAAGACGGCGCCCATCTTCACGGCCAAGCATTCCAAGGCGGTGGCGATGACTCCATCGTCTCTGGAGTGGGTCATCTCGCGCTCGAAAGGCGCCAAGGGCAACCTTCCCTCACTCCAACGCGCCCAACTCCTCCTGGCGCAGAAGAACATGGAGCTTGAAGGTAAACCCCTACCCCGCTTTATGATTTTTGAAGATTATTCAGATGAGCGTTTAGGTGGTATCTTAGAGGAATAAGGCGTTGATATGTCGAACGAGGGCGAGTCTCGCGAGCTTCTTTCTCTCCTTCGCTCGAAGGAAATCGCGCAGGCAGCGTTGGCTCAGGCAGCTGCTGCCCACGCGGCGCCATTGAAAGATGAAGCAGGGGCTTCTCTGGAGATTGAAGCGCGGCCCACTCAGGGGGACACGGTAGCAGGGGTTGCGCCGTCCCCCCCCCCCCAACCCGTTGTCCTGCCAAGGCACGGCGTGTGGCCAAAGCGGTTAACGCTAGGGGTATCCGTCTCCGCAATCACATAATTTAATGTGTTTCTTCTTTTGGAACATCCGAGGCTTTGGCCATGCTGGGAGGCGGACCCAACTGAAGGAATACATTCACGAAGAGGGGATCGATGTGGTGGGCTTACAGGAAACCATCAAGGCGGATTTCCCCCCGCCGGGATTTGCTAGCTATCGATCCCTCATACGTCTCCAATGTATCTATAATTTATGAAGCATTCATGCTATTTTATTATCTGTTTTGAATGATTACGGGCTTTATTATACACTTTTATATTACTTTTGGGACTAACCTATTAACCGGAGGCCCAGCCCATATTGCTGTTTTATTTCCTGTTTCAGTATTTCGAAGAAAAGGAATATCAAACGGAGTCCAAACGGAATGAAACCTTCGGGAGCGTGATTTTTGGAACGAACATGATTCGGGAGACTTGGAGTACAAGCCAGGGAAGCTTCAAGGAGGCCAGGAGATAGGAGGGCGCGCCCCCCTGTCTCGTGGGCCCCTCGTGGCTCCCCCGACCGACTTCTTTCGCCTATATATTCCCATATACCCTAAAAACATTGAAGAAGAAGATAGATCGGGAGTTCCGCCGCCGCAAGCCTCAGTAGCCACCAAAAACCTCTCGGGAGCCCGTTCCGGCACCCTGCCGGAGGGGGGATCCCTCACCGGTGGCCATCTTCATCATCCCAGCGCTCTCCATGACGAGGAGGGAGTATTTCACCCTCGGGGCTGAGGGTATGTACCAGTAGCTATGTGTTTGATCTCTCTCTCTCTATGGCACAATCTTGATGTATCGCGAGCTTTGCTATTATAGTTGGATCTTATGATGTTTCTCCCCCTCTACTCTTTTTGATGAATTGAGTTTTCCCTTTGAAGTTATCTTGTCGGATTGAGTCTTAATGATTTGAGAACACTTGATGTATGTCTTGCCGTGCGTATCTGTGGTGACAATGGGATATCACGTGCCACTTGATGTATGTTTTGGTGATCAACTTGCGGGTTCCTCCCATGAACCTATGCATAGGGGATAGGGGTTGGCACACGTTTTCATCTTGACTCTCCGGTAGAAACTTTGGGGCACTCTTTGAAGTACTTTGTGTTGGTTGAATACATGAATCTGAGATTGTGTGATGCATATCGTATAATCATGCCCACGGATACTTGAGGTGACAATGGAGTATCTAGGTGACATTAGGGTTTTGGTTGATTTGTGTCTTAAGGTGTTACTCTAGTACGACCTCTTGAATAGATTGATCCGAAAGAATAACTTTGAGGTGGTTTCATACCCTACCATAATCTCTTTGTTTGTTCTCCGCTATTTGTGGCTTTGGAGTGACTCTTTGTTGCATGTTGAGGGATAGCTATATGATCCAATTATGTTATTATTGTTGAGAGAACTTGCACTAATGAAAGTATGAACCATATGCCTTGTTTCCTACCATTGCAATACCGTTTACGCTCACTTTTATCATTAGTTACCTTGCTGTTTTTATAATTTCAGATTACAAAAACCTTTATCTACCATCCATATTGCACTTGTATCACCATCTCTTCGCCGAACTAGTGCACCTATACATTTACCATTGTATTGGGTGTGTTGGGGACACAAGAGACTTTTTGTTATTTGGTTGCAGGGTTGCTTGAGAGAGACCATCTTCATCCTATGCCTCCCACGAATTGATAAACCTTAGGTCATCCACTTGAGGGAAATTTGATATTGTCCTACAAACCTGTGCACTTGCAGGCCCAACAACGTCTACAAGAATAAGGTTGTGTAGTAGACATCAAGCTCTTTTCTGGTGCCGTTGCCGGGGAGGCTAGGTAAGCGGCACTCACACCCCGTCAACTAAGCTCTTTTCTAGCGCGGTTGCCGGGGAGGTGAGTGCTTGAAGGTATATCTTTAGATCTTGCAATCGAATCTTTTTGTTTCTTGTTATCACTAGTTTAGTCTATAAAAGAAAAACTACAAAAAAATGGAATTGAGTTTGTCTCTTATGCTTCATCTTTTTAATATCTTTCGTGAGTATGATGAAAAGGAAAATTGTGCTCAGGTGCTAGAAGAAGAATTACATAGGATGCTTGGCATGAAATATGTGAATGATGAGCATGATTTCAATGTTGTTAGTATGAATTCCTTGAATATCCGTGATGCTAATGATATGCAAAGCCACAAGCTTGGGGAAGCTATGTTTGATTAATATGATATTTTTTTGTCCCCCAAGTTTTGATGAGCAAATTTATTATGTTGAAAGCATGCCTCCTATTTATGATGATTATATTGATGAAAGTGGGTTTGGAAGAGTGTCAACTTTAGGAAGTAGTGATCCCACTATTTTGGAGGATGTTGAATCTTATTGTGATGAATATGAAAGTGGATTTGGAAGAGTGTCAACTTTATTTAGTGATGATTCCACTATTTCGGAAGAGGTTCCAATTGATTATGAGAACAAAGTTGCTATCTATGATGATTATTGTGATGACTTGTATGCTATCAAGAATAATGATAACCATGAAACTTGTCATCACGATTTTAGTTTTCAATTGGATTATGCCTCACATGATAATTATTTTGTTGAGTTTGCTCCCACTACTATTGATGAGAAGAATTATGCTTATGTGGAGAGTAGTAAATTTTCTATGCAAGTAGATCATGAAAAAGAATGCTTTAGGTGCTGGTTATATTGTTGAATTCATGCATGATGCTACTGAAAATTATTATGAGGAAGGAACATATGCTTGTAGGAATTGCAATAATATCAAGTTTCCTCTCGATGTGCTTAAAGTTTTGAAGCTATGCTTGTTTTGGCTTCCTATGCTAGTTGATTATTGTTCCCGTAAGTTGTTTTCTCACAAAATCCCTATGCATAGGAAGTGGGTTAGACTTAAATGTGCTAGTCATATGCTTCATGATGTTCCCGTTATGTTTCAATTCTTATCTTTTATGTGAGCATCATTGAAATCACCATGCCTAGCTAGAAATGCATTAAAGAAAAGCGCTTGTTGGAGACAACCCAATATTTAACTTTACTGTTTTTGTGTGTCCACATGATTATGCTACTGTAGTAATCATGTTTTATAGCTTTTGTTTTAATAAAGTACCAAGTAAGACCTTTAGGATAGCTTACGGTGATAGTTGTGTTGATCCTGCTGAAAATCAGAAACATTTGCACCTAGTAAATTATTTTTGTTAATTCACAGAAACGTGCTTTTGATCTGATTCTTTTTGCTCTGGATTAGTACACAAATTTCGTAGGACTTCCTAATTTTGTAGAATGTTTGGAGTTCCAGAAGTATACCTTTGATACAGATTACTACATACTGTTCTGTTTTTTACAGATTCTGTTTTCTATGTGTTGTTTGCTTATTTTGATGAATCTATGAGTAGTATCGGAGGGTATGAACCATAGAGAAATTTTAATGCAGTATATATTACACCAATATGAATTTAGAATGAGTTCATTACAGTACCTAAGTGGTGGTTTTATTTTCTTATACTAACAGAGCTTACGAGTTTTCTGTTGAGTTTTGTGTTGTGAAGTTTTCAAGTTTTGGGTAAAGATTTGATGGACTATGGAATAAGGAGTGGCAAGAGCCTAAGCTTGGGGATTACCAAGGCACCCCAAGGTAATATTTAAGGACAACCAATAGCCTAAGCTTGCGGATGCCCCGGAAGGCATTCCCTCTTTCGTCTTCGTTCATCGATAACTTTACTTGGAGCTTTTATTCACCACATGATATGTGTTTTGCTTGGAGCATCATTTTATTTTGTTAGTATTTGCTTGATTTTATTTATAATAACGTTTTTCATCTTTAGTTTCAATAAAAATGTCAAGGATAGCCTTTACCATGCTTATTTTGCTAGTATACATGTTGCTGTTTGAAAACAGAAAGTTTACCGTTGTTGCAAAAATTCCCTAGAAAAGTCAGAGAATGACATAATGATTAAGCCTTTTGCATAATGAGGTATGATAAATTTAATATAGTGGGAATTTTCTCTCATAATTTTTGGAGTTAGGGAAGTATTGATACTCTTGCATTCTTTACAGACTATACTGTTTTGGCAGATTGCTGTTATGGTTGCATTGTTTGCATATGTTTGCTTGTTTAATGATTCTATTTGAGGATAGGAGTATTAAATATGCACGGGCATTTAGTATGAAATGTTGAATAATAATTTTAGTGATTTGTTACAGTATAAAATGATAAGGTTTTGCATTGGTTTATACTAACCTATCTCACGAGTTCTTGTTGAGTTTGGTGTGGATGAAGCTTTTTGATAAAAAGAGAAACCATGATATGAGAGGAATTAATGAGACACAAAAGTTCAAGCTTGGGGATGCCCAAGGTACCCCAAGATAATATTTCAAGAAGTCTCAAGCATCTAAGCTTGGGGATGCCCCATTAGGCATCCCACCTTTCTTCTTCAACAACTATCGGTTAGTATCGGTTGAGCCTAAGTTTTTGCTTCTTCACATGAGTTGTGCTATCCTTGCAATGTAATTTTATTTTTGCTTGTTGTTTGAATACAATACCAAGATCTGAAATTCTTAAACTAGAGAGAGTCTTCACATAGTTACATAATTATTTAGCTACTCATTGATCTTCACTTATATCTTTTTGGAGTAGTTTGTCATTTGCTCGTGTGCTTCACTTATATCCTATAAGTAAATTGTTGAATGAGTTGATTGTCATAAATCTGAAATTGTATATGTTTCATTTGCTTATCCCATGGGAAGTAATGACTTCACATCTAAGAAGTAGAGGTTGTAAATTTATTGAAGGTTAGCAAGCATCGTATTGGTCATTTAAACGATTCATGAAAGAATATTGAAGGAAGAGAGATTTCACATATAAATACACTATCCTAGACATCTTTTATAATTGGGAGCACTCATTAAGTATGACATGCTAAAGAGTTGATGTTGGGCAAGGAAGACAACGTAATGGGTTATGTTTTTGCACATCTCAGTTAAAGTATATTATCATGGATCATTCAAACATGTTGAGCTTGCCTTTCCCCCTCATGCTAGCCAAATTCCTTGCACCAAGTAGAGATACTACTTGTGCTTTCAAATATCCTTAAACCCAGTTTTGCCATGAGAGTCCACCATACCTACCTATGGATTGAGTAAGATCCTTCAAGTAAGTTGTCATCGGTGCAAGCAATAAATATTGCTCTCTAAATATGTATGATCTATTAGTGTGAAGAAAATAAGATTTATACGATCTTGTTATGGAAGCAATAAAAGCGACGGACTGCATAATAAAGGTCCATATACAAGTGGCAATATAAAGTGACGTTCTTTTGCATTAAGATTTTGTGCATCCAACCATAAAAGCGCATGACAACCTCTGCTTCCCTCTGCGAAGGGCCTATCTTTTACTTTATGTATTTTACTTTATGCAAGAGTCAAGGTGATCTTCACCTTTCCCTTTTTCATTTTATCCTTTGGCAAGCACCTCGTGTTGGAAAGATCCTGATATATATATCCAATTGGATGTAAGTTAGCATGAACTATTATTGTTGACATCACCCAAAGGTGAATATGTTGGGAGGCAACACTATAAGCCCCTATCTTTCTCAGTGTCCGATTAAAACTCCATAACCATTAGTGTTGCGTGAGTGTTAGCAATCATGGAAGACTATATGATAGTTGAATATGTGGAGTTTGCTAAATCAAAGCTCTGACATAGACCCTTCCTGAAAATAAGATGAACTGCAATTGTTTGATGACTAAGAATGAAGTTTGCTAGTTTTCAAGAAAGTTTATGGTCTATGCTTTAACATGTGAATAGCTTGTTACTTGATCCTGAGAAGTTTTATGAGGTGAACTACTGTTATGACATATAATCATGCTAGGAAGGGTGATTGAAATTATCATTGATCAAACTTGTGCACCTTCTAGCATTCACACTTCGTAAATTTCTTTCTTTTATCATTTACCTACTCGAGGACGAGCAGGATATAAGCTTGGGGATGCTGATACGTCTCCAAAGTATCTATAATTTATGAAGCATTCATGCTATTTTATTATCTGTTTTGAATGATTACGGACTTTATTATACACTTTTATATTACTTTTGGGACTAATCTATTAACCGGAGGCCCAACCCATATTGATGTTTTATTGTCTGTTTGAGTATTTCGAAGAAAAGGAATATCAAACGGAGTCCAAACGGAATGAAACCTTCGGGAGCGTGATTTTTGGAACGAACATGATCCGGGAGACTTGGAGTACAAGCCAGGGAAGCTTCGAGGAGGCGAGAAGATAGGAGGGCGCGCCCACCCCCTAGGTGCGCCCCCTGTCTCGTGGGCCCCTCGTGGCTCCCCCGACCGACTTCTTTCGCCTATATATTCCCATATACCCTAAAAACATCGAAGAAGAAGATAGATCGGGAGTTCCGCTGCCGCAAGCCTCTGTAGCCACCAAAAACCTCTCGAGACCCATTTCTGCACCCTGCCGGAGGGGGGTCCCTCACCGGTGGCCATCTTCATCATCCCGGCGCTCTCCATGACGAGAAGGGAGTAGTTCACCCTCGGGGCTGAGGATATGTAGCAGTAGCTATGTGTTTGATCTCTCTCTCTCGTGTTCTCTCTATGGCACGATCTTGATGTATCGCGAGCTTTGCTATTATAGTTGGATCTTATGATGTTTCTCCCCCTCTACTCTATTGTGATGAATTGAGTTTTCCCTTTGAAGTTATCTTGTCGGATTGAGTCTTTAATGATTTGAGAACAATTGATGTATGTCTTGTCGTGCATATCTATGGTGACAATGGGATATCACGTGCCACTTGATGTATGTTTTGGTGATCAACTTGCGGGTTCCGCCCATGAACCTATGCATAGGGTTGGCACACGTTTTCGTCTTGACTCTTCGGTAGAAACTTTGGGGCACTCTTTGAAGTACTTTTTGTTGGTTGAATAGATGAATCTGAGATTGTGTGATGCATATCGTATAATCATGCCCACGGATACTTGACGTGACAATGGAGTATCTAGGTGACATTAGGGTTTTGGTTGATTTGTGTCTTAAGGTGTTATTCTAGTACGACCTCTTGAATAGATTGATCCGAAAGAATAACTTTGAGGTGGTTTAGGACCCTACCATAACCACTTCGTTTGTTCTCCGCTATTAGTGGCTTTGGAGTGACTCTTTGTTGCATGTTGAGGGATAGCTATATGATCCAATTATGTTATTATTGTTGAGAGAACTTGCACTAGTGCAAGTATGAACCCTATGCCTTGTTTCCTACCATTGCAATACCATTTACGCTCACTTTTATCATTAGTTACCTTGCTGTTTTTATAATTTCAGATTACAAAAACCTTTATCTACCATCCATATTGCACTTGTATCACCATCTCTTCGCCGAACTAGTGCACCTATACAATTTACCATTGTATTGGGTGTGTTGGGGACACAAGAGACTTTTTGTTATTTGGTTGCAGGGTTGTTTGAGAGAGACCATCTTCATCCTACGCCTCCTACGGATTGATAAACCTTAGGTCATCCACTTGAGGGAAATTTGCTACTGTCCAACAAACCTGTGCACTTGTAGGCCAACAACGTCTACAAGAAGAAGGTTGTGTAGTAGACATCAATCCCCTAGAGCATTTTGCGTGCATTAGGTGCCCGCATGTAGGACCTTGAGAAGAGGTGTCTAGAGGGGGGGTGATTAGACACTTCGTACCAAAGTTGCAGTTTTTAAGTTCTTAGCGTTTAAGTGGAGTTTAGGTACAAGTTTAACATTCACAACACATATCAAGCAAGCATGCAAAGAGTATATGAGCAGCGAAAAGTAAAGCATGCAACTTGCAAGAATGTAAAGGGAAGGGTTTTGGAGGATTGAAACGCAATTGGAGACACGGATGTTTTTGGTGTGGTTCCGATAGGTGGTGCTATCGTACATCCACGTTGATGGAGACTTCAACCCACGAAGGGTAACGGTTGTGCGAGTCCACAGAGGGCTCCACCCACGAAGGGTCCACGAAGAAGCAACCTTGTCTATCCCACCATGGACATCGCCCACGAAGGACTTGCCTCACTAGCGGTAGATCTTCACGAAGTAGGCGATCTCGTTGCCCTTACAAACTCCTTGGTTCAACTTCACAATCTTGTCGGAGGCTCCCAAGTGACACCTAGCCAATCTAGGAGACACCACTCTCCAAGAAGTAACAAATGGTGCGTTGATGATGAACTCCTTGCAATTGTGCTTCAAATGATAGTGTTCCCAACACTCAACTCTCTCTCATGGGATTTGGATCTGGTGGAAAGAAGATTTGAGTGGAAAGCAACTTGGGAAGGCTAGAGATCAAGATTCATATGGTAGGAATGGAATATCTTGGCCTCAACACATGAGTAGGTAGTTCTCTCAGAAATGGTAAGTTGGAAGTGTAGGTTTGTTTTGATGGCTCTCTCCACGAATGAAGAGGAGGTGGAGGGGTATATATAACCTCCACACAAAATCTAACTGTTACACACAACTTGCCAAACTCGGTGGGACCGAATTGGTAAACTCGGTCGGACCGATTCAGCAAATCTAGTGACCGTTAGGATTTTCGGTGGGACCGAAATGCAACTCGGTAGGACCGATATGGTTAGGGTTAGGGCATAACATAATCTCGGTAAGACCGATTACACAAACTCGGTGGGACCGATTTTGGTAATTAGCTAACCAGAGAGTTGGTCAGGCAAACTCGGTGGGACCGATTACTCAAACTCGGTGGGACCGATTTTGATAATAAGTTAACCAAAGAGTTTGCATTGTAATCTTGGTAGTGCCAATTGCTCAAACTCGGTGAGACCGATTTTGATAATGGACATACACAGAGAGATTACAATCCCATCTCGGTGAGACCGAGATCCCATTCGGTGAGACCGATTTGCCTAGGGTTTGTGGCAGTGGCTAAGACATCCAAACTCGGTGGCGCCAGATAGAAAGAATCAGTGGGGCCGAGTTTGACTTTAGGTTTAGGACATATGTGTGGAAGTGGGAAAGTAGTTGAGGGTATTTGGAGCATATCACTAAGCACTTGAAGCAAGAGGCTCATTAAGAAACACCTCATCCTTCCTTGATAGTATTGGCTTTTCCTATAGACTCAATGTGATCTTGGATCACTAAAATGTAAAATGAAGAGTCTTGAGCATGAAGCTTGAGCCAATCCTTTGTCCTTAGCATCTTGAAGGAGTTCCCACATCCTTTAGTCCATGCCACTCCATTGTTGAACTTATCTGAAACATACTAGATAAAAGTGTTAGTCCAACAAGAGATATGTTGACATTAATTACCAAAACCACCTAGGGAGCACTTGTTCTTTCAATCTCCCCCTTTTTGGTAATTGATGACAACATACATCAAAGCTCTAGATAAAGATATAGAGAATAGCAAGTAAAGCTTTGGAAGGACATGTAACAAGCATAGGCTCCCCCTACATGTATGCAATCATGTGGATATGGAATATAGAAGCATGTGAGAGCATAACCATGATAGAGCAGGCAATGTGTTACATGTGTCTTGGCCATATGCATCAGAGCAAAGAATATTAAAGAGAATACCTTCATGCCCATGAGTCCTTGCAAACAGCATGTACATCAGCAAGAATTCCTCATATACATGATTGTGATGCATAAACTTACCTTCTAGTCTTGAGTTGGCATAGGATGGAATGAACCTGTGAAAATAAGGTTAGATAACACAGATGCACCTACTAGCCAGAGCAAACAAAAGAAACCATAAGAATACCAAGACTGGGATGACATGTAGAGAGTGAGTACTAAGTACTACATTGGATTAGACATGTCCCCAAGAGTAAAGATATGCAATGAATTTGAATGATTTCTTTCTCTTAGATGTCTTGCTCCCCCTGAATCTAGCATGGGATACTGGGAGAAGATAGGGAACAGAAAATCAGAGCTGAAAGATATAAATGAACAGAGCTAATGCAAATAAGCACGAATGAACATGTCTTTCCCCTCAAGAAGACATGTGGCATCTCTCCTCTTGAACACCAAGCATCTGGGATCCTTAAGAAATACTTTCTACTAGTATTCTCTCCCCCTAGAGATCTCTCTCTCCCCCTGAAGGATCTCTCTCTCCCCCTGAGGAGGTGATACTCTCTCTCTGATGTGATCTTTTTAAGTGATTAGCTTTGATGTGATCTCTCTCTCCCCCTTTGACATCAATTTTCAAGAAGGGTTTGATCCTTGAGTCACATCACAAAGCATTTATAAAAAATGTGATGCTTGTAGAGGACAAGATTCATTGAGTGGAGCTGGATCAGAAGAAACACAGAATAAGTGGCAAACTGTTTTTCCTGTGGTGAAATCGGTGGCACCGAGTGGTAGGCTTCGGTTGTACCGATAGGATTCGGTTGGACCGAAAACAACAAATCGGTGAAACCGAGTTCATCATAGAGAAGACACTTGTCACCTCAGCTCACAAGACTAATAATATCTCACAAGGATTTGCAAGGAATTAACTGAATGATATGCAATAAATGGGATGCAGAAAACGCAGAGAAAATAGAAAGAAATCTAGATGAAGTTTTTTTTGAAAGGGGAAACAAATATGCATGAGACGAATGCAAAAACACAGAAAAGAACATAAGAGAACTTCATCTAGAGATGGTCGGCGACAAAGTCACCTATGTTAGAGTATATTGACTTAGGAGTCAAGTGAGATCACTTGATCATAGGTCATACTCATCGTTTAAGCTCAAAATGGGGTTGCCATTTTTCGTTTAAGCATCTTGATGTATTCACATCTTGTCGAGTTGCTTTAACTCATGACTTGGAGTAAAGCTTCTCTAAGATGGAATAACATACCTTGGTTGTGGTGTTGTCCATGTAGTTGAACTTGTGTGGGTTGCTCAAGGTTGATGTTGCTCATCAAGAGTTGGGAGCACCACTTGGAATTTGAGTCCATCTACCTACATGGGTTAGTTCTTGCAAGGAAGAGCACTTGTGTATCCAACAGTGGCAATCATGAAGCTCAACATATAATTTGTCAAAGGATATGTTTGAATGGTTTCATGCTTCCTTGGCTTCAACCACCTTTGTGTAGAGACTTGGTGATGTAGAGATTGCTCAAGATATGAGTAGGTTACAACCTCATGAAATTAGATTCATCCAAGTACCTACATGGGTTAGATAACATGCAAGATACAAATTTATCCAAGACACAAGATTTTCATCATAAGAGAGATATCAAGGATTAGTCATAAGCTCATGTCTTGCATGTATCCAATGGAGTTTCTACTCCAAGTTTGAAGCATCAATGATGTTCAATTCTCCTCTCAACCTGCAAAACACTTTCTCATCAAGAGGTTTAGTGAATATATCTGCTAATTGCTTTTCGGTGCGAACATGCTTAAGATTAATGTCACCCTTAGCAACATGATCTCGGATGAAATGATGGCGAACTTCAATATGCTTAGTTCGAGAATGTTGTACGGGATTATGACCAATTTTGATGGCACTTTCATTGTCACAAAGCAATGGAACATGTTTCACATATATCCCATAATCTTTAAGAGTTTGGGTCATCCAAAGTAATTGAGCACAACATGAACCGGCGGCAATGTATTCCGCTTCGGCAGTGGATAAGGATACCGAGTTTTGTTTCTTGGAGGACCAAGACACAAGAGATCTACCAAGAAATTGACAAGTACCCGAAGTGGACTTTCTATCAACCTTGTCTCCGGCATAGTCCGAGTCGGAGTGGCCAACAAGATCAAAAGAGGCCCTCTTAGGATACCAAATGCCAAAATTTGGTGTATGAATTAAGTATCTCACTATCCTTTTCACGGCCTTAAGATGACATTCTTTAGGAGCAGCTTGATATCATGCACACATGCACACACTTAGCATGATATCGGGACGTGAAGCACATAGATATAACAATGAACCAATCATAGAGCGATAAACCTTTTGATCAACCGGTTCACCATCTTTGGTCAAATCAAGATGTCCACTAGTAGGCATGGGTGTAGACATACATTTGCATTCTTGCATATTGAACTTCTTGAATAGGTCCTTGGTGTACTTCGTTTGAGAAACAAAAGTACCTTCCTTAGTTTGCTTGATTTGCAACCCAAGAAAGAATTTGAGTTCACTCATCATAGACATCTCAAACTTCTCCGACATTAGCTTCCCAAACTTTTCACTAAAATGAGGGTTAGTTGAACCAAATATAATATCATCAACATAAATTTGGCACACAAAGAGTTCTCCATTAACCCTTTTAGTAAAAAGTGTTGAATCAATTTTCCCAATTTCAAAGCCTTTTTCAATAAGGAACTTGGTCAAGCATTTATACCATGCTCTAGGAGCTTGTTTAAGACCATAAAGAGCTTTGTGAAGTTTGTAAACATGATTGGGTTTCTTAGGATTGAAAAAGCCGGGAGGTTGTTTAACATAAACTTCCTACTCTATTTCACCATTTAGAAAAGCACTTTTAATGTCCATTTGGTACAAGGTGATATCATGGTGATTAGCATAGGCAAGTAAGATGCGGATGGACTCAAGTCTAGCAACGGGAGCGTAAGTCTCACCATAGTCCATACCTTCGACTTGTGTGTAACCTTGGGCGATGAGACATGCTTTGTTGCGAACTACTTGTCCATCTTCATCTTGCTTGTTGCGAAACACCCATTTGGTACCGATGATGTTGTGGTTCTTGTCGGGCTTCTCAACCAATGTCCAAACTTGGTTCCTCTCAAAGTTGTGTAGCTCTTCATGCATAGCATTTATCCAATCCAGATCTTCCAATGCTTCTTCGACCTTCATAGGTTCAATGCTAGAGATGAAAGAATAGTTTTCACAAAAGTTAGCTAGACGAGTTTTAGAGCGAATGATTCTCCCGGTTTGAATATCATTGTAGATTTGCTCGATGAGATGGTCTTTAGCAATTCTTGCTCGAACTCGTGAAAGATTTTGCTTGTTTCTTGGTTGAACTTCTTCTTCATCTTGTTCTTCTTCTTGGCCTTCTTCATTGTTGGAGTTGTCGTTCTCTTGTCGTGGTGGAGAAGAAGGTTGTTGACGTTCATCTTGATGCACTTCCTCGTTTTCTTCATCTTGGTGTGTCCCACTTGTGGATGCTTCTGTATCAACTCTTGGATCACCTTGTCGTGAAATAGAAGCTTCCACTTGGACGGACGAGGTACTCTCTTTCACCTCTGTTGGATGGACCTTGCCAATAGAGAAGTCTTGGATTGCTTCCGAAGGATCTTTGTCTCCTACATCAATTGGCAATTGCTCTATTTGCGAGCCGTTAGATTCATCAAACTTCACATCTACCGTCTCTTCAACCTTTCGGGTGAAATTGTTGTAGACACGGTAAGTGTGAGAGTTTGAGCCATAACCTAGTAGGAAACCTTCATCAGACTTAGGAGCAAATTTAGAACGATGATGCTTATCAAGAATGTAGCACTTTGAGCCGAATACTCAAAAGTATCCAACTTGGGGTTTGTTACCGGTGAGGAGCTCGTATGCCGTCTTGCCGAGTAGCTTGTGAAGATACAAGCGATTTGTTGCATGACAAGCTGCCTCAACCGCTTCTGCCCAAAAGTGCTTCGGCGTCTTGTACTCATCAAGCATCGTTCTCGCCATTTCGATGAGCGTCCGGTTCTTCCTCTCAACAACTCCATTTTGTTGAGGTGTGTATGTAGCCGAGAACTCATGTGAAATCCCTTCTTCGTCAAGAAAGGTGTCCATGTTTGCGTTCTTGAACTCCGTTCCGTTGTCGCTGCGAACCTTCTTGATCTTCACTTCAAATTGATTTTGGGCCTTCCTAGCGAAGTTTTTGAAGATCTTTTGGACCTGCGATTTATCATCGAGAAAGAACACCCACGTAAATCTTGAAAATCATCAACTATAACTAGACCAAAAGAATTTCCACCGAGACTGTTGTAAGAGTTGGGACCAAAAAGATCCATGTGAAGTAGCTCGAGTGGCCTCCTTGTGGTCATGATGTTCTTCACGGGATGCCTTCCTCCAACCTGTTTACTTGCTTGACAAGCATTGCAAAGTCTATCCTTATCAAATATGACATCATTAACTCCAAGGATATGATTTCCCTTAATAAGCTTGTCAAGGTTTCGCATACCAACATGACCTAATCGTCTATGCCATAACCAACCTTTTGAGGATTTTGCAATGAAGCAAGTTTTAGGTTGAGCCTTTTTAGTGAAATCAACAATGTAAAGATCACCTCTACGTATACCGGTAAAGACCATTTTATGATTGTCTCTACGAAACACTTGGCAATCTACTTCAGTAAATAGAACATTGAAACCGAAGTCAGCAAGTCTAGATACTGAAAGTAAGTTGTAGCCAAGGGATTCAACGAGCATAACATTTTGTATGGAGCTATCATGTGATATGGCCACCTTATTGAGGCCAACCACCTTACCCTTTGAGTTGTCACCGAAAGTGACGTACTTTCGAGGACTATCATTTTCAGCAAGCTCACGAAACATGTCTTTATCTCCGGTCATGTGATCGGTACATCCACTATCAAGAACCCATCCCTTTCCTCCTAACATATATCCCCGTAGATTTACCATGAGACCAAAATGTCTCATTGCATCATCAAGATCGAAGTCACTATCATCATCATCATCATAGTATCCATGTTCAACATCGTCATGTGGTGGATCAAATCCTAGAGAGGGTGATTCGTTAGAGTGAGTTTGACAATGATCTTGCTTATGAATTTTTATAGCTTCGAAAATAATATCACTAATAATTCCAACATCTCCTTTGGCACGCATAAGGTTTGTAAGCTCAAATAGACGATCACCAAACATAGGATCACTAGTATTCATCTTACTCAAAGCAATAGACTTATGGAGAATTTCATCAAGATTTTTCAAGGAATAATCTGGAAATCGTTCCTCAAGAAATTTCCATATAGTGTAGGCACACTCAAGAGTAGGCAAACATCCAATCAAGTTCTAGGAAATCTTCTAATAATAAGTTCGGCAGTTCTAAGATTCCTAACCATGTCAATTGACTCATCAAGAGTAGGATGCATAGGATCAACATGAGGTGCACAAGGGCTAGCAATGTACTTGTTCAAATGATATTGATTGAAAATTACAAGCATCTCATTTTTCCACTCATGAAAATACTCTTCATCAAGAATAGGCACTCTATGTCTAAGACTCCCCAAAGTAGACTCATCCATCTTCCTCCAATGGTGATTCAACCAAGGCAATGGAGACCAATGCTCTGATACCACTTGTAGGACCTTGAGAAGAGGTGTCTAGAGGGGGGGTGATTAGACACTTCGTACCAAAGTTGCAGTTTTTAAGTTCTTAAAGTTTAAGTGGAGTTTAGGCACAAGGTTAACATTCACAACACATATCAATCAAGCATGCAAAGAGTATATGAGCAGCGGAAAGTAAAGCATGCAACTTGCAAGAATGTAAAGGGAAGAGTTTTGGAGGATTCAAATGCAACTGGAGACACGGATGTTTTTGGCGTGGTTCCGATAGGTGGTGCTATCATACATCCACGTTGATGGAGACTTCAACCCATGAAGGGTAACGGTTGCGCGAGTCCACGGAGGGCTCCACCCACGAAGGGTCCACGAAGAAGCAACCTTGTCTATCCCATCATGGCCATTGCCCACGAAGGACTTGCCTCACTAGCGGTAGATCTTCACGAAGTAGGCGATCTCGTTGCCCTTACAAACTCCTTGGTTCAACTCCACAATCTTGTCGGAGGCTCCCAAGTGACACCTGGCCAATCTAGGAGACACCACTCTCCAAGAAGTAACAAATGGTGCGTTGATGATGAACTCCTTGCAATTGTGCTTCAAATGATAGTGTCCCCAACACTCAACTCTCTCTCATGGGATTTGGATCTGGTGGAAAGAGGATTTGAGTGGAAAGCAACTTGGGAAGGCTAGAGATCAAGATTCATATGGTAGGAATGGAATATCTTGGCCTCAACACATGAGTAGGTAGTTCTCTCTCAGAAATGGTAAGTTGGAAGTGTAGGTTTGTTCTGATGGCTCTCTCCACGAATGAAGAGGAGGTGGAGGGGTATATATAGCCTCCACACAAAATCTAACCGTTACACACAACTTGCCAAACTCGGTGGGACCGAATTGGTAAACTCGGTCGGACCGATTCAGCAAATCTAGTGTCCGTTAGGATTTTCGGTGCCGAAATGCAACTCGGTAGGACCGATATGGTTAGGGTTAGGGCATAACGTAATCTCGGTAAGACCGATTACACAAACTCGGTGGGACCAATTTTGGTAATTAGCTAACCAGAGAGTTGGCCAGGCAAACTCGGTGGGACCGATTACTCAAACTCGGTGGGACCGATTTTGATAATAAGTTAACCAGAGAGTTTGCATTGTAATCTTGGTAGTGCCGATTGCCCAAACTCGGTGAGACCGATTTTGATAATGGACATACACAGAGAGATTACAATCCCATCTCGGTGAGACCGAGATCCCTGTCGGTGAGGCCGATTTGCCTAGGGTTTGTGGCAGTGGCTAAGACATCCAAACTCGGTGGCGCCGGATAGAAAGAATCAGTGGGGCCGAGTTTAACTTTAGGTTTAGGACATATGTGTGGAAGTGGGAAAGTAGTTGAGGGTATTTGGAGAATATCACTAAGCACTTGAAGCAAGAGGCTCATTAAGCAACACCTCATCCCTCCTTGATAGTATTGGCTTTTCCTATAGACTCAATGTGATCTTGGATCACTAAAATGTAAAATGAAGAGTCTTGAGCATGAAGCTTGAGCCAATCCTTTGTCCGTAGCATCTTGAAGGAGTTCCCACATCCTTTAGTCCATGCCACTCCATTGTTGAACTTATCTGAAACATACTAGATAAAAGTGTTAGTCCAACAAGAGATATGTTGACATTAATTACCAAAACCACCTAGGGAGCACTTGTGCTTTCACCGCGCAGGGCCACTCTGGGGGTATGCTGCTTGGTGTCAACCAAGTATGCTGCGAGGTGTTGGCGTGCGATACTGGCAGGTTTTTCACTTTTGCTCACGTTCGCCATCGTGTGTCCCTGCATGAGTGGGAGGTCATTGTGGTATATGGCCCGGCCAACCACTCGCGCTCACAGGAGTTCTTGGGGGAACTCCAGGTGAAGGTTGCGGCCTTAGGTGCGTGCAACTTACCACTGCTAGTGGTGGGCGATTTCAACTTGATCCGCTCGGGAGTGGACAAGAATAACGGGATCATTAACTAGACAAGGGTGTCCATGTTTAATAATGCGATTGCGGCAATGGCACTTAGTGAAGTGGCACGCGTAGGGGCCCATTATACGTGAACTAAAAAATAGTTAACACCGGTCCGGTCGGTGCTGCACCAGGTTTTCATGTCCGCGGAGTGGGAACTGCTATTTCCATTCTGCTCCCTTCAAGCCGAAACTAGGATTGGGTCGGACCACGTCCCACTAATCCTGTCCTCAGGGGAGGACAGGTTGAAAGGCAGCCCACGTTTCTTCTTTGAAACCACATGGCTCGAGTCTCCGGGCTTTGAGCGATTTCCTTTCCAAATGGCAGACTTGCATGGCCCGTCTCGGGTCCACGCAAGGGCCGATGGAATTTTGGATTGCCGCGGGGGCGGGCATGAGAGCGGCTCTCAAAGGCTGGGGGCCAACCAGGGACGCGAAGACAAACTGCTCCGTGATTGCATGAATATTGATCTGGCCCAGATGGACGCAACTGCGGACTCGCAGGGCTTCTCGGAGCAGGTTGGGCTTGGCGTTACGAGTTGGAAGACCATGTCGAGGCCCTCCTTAAGGATAAGGAGGAATATTGGCGTAGGCATAGTGGTATCAAGTGGACGCTGAAGGGTGATGCGAACACCAAGTACTTCCATGCTTACGCTAATGGTCGGCGACATAAGTGCGCCATCCTGAGGTTGCAATTTGAGCAGGGGCTCCTCTTGCGACAACAGGACATAGTTCTCCACATCTATGAATTCTACATCCAGCTGATGGGCT
Source organism: Triticum dicoccoides (assembly GCF_002162155.2). Classification (NCBI taxonomy): domain Eukaryota; kingdom Viridiplantae; phylum Streptophyta; class Magnoliopsida; order Poales; family Poaceae; genus Triticum; species Triticum dicoccoides. The sequence goes on along the minus strand of NC_041387.1, from coordinate 188,584,304 downwards.
CCAGGGAGGAGTCGCACGCTCGGCTGCGGGCAGAAGTTTGGAACCCCGCATTGCGAGTCTCAGATGAGGAAAACGAGGGCCTAGGGTTGGCTTTCCTTCCTCAGGAAATTGATGTGGCGGCCCTGGGGATGAAATCGGACACTGCCCCGGGCCCTAATGGGTGGCCGGTGGCGATGTTTAAGCGCTTCTGGCCAGTGCTTAAGGGGCCTATTTTCGACGTTTGTAACGGGTTCATGCGTGGTTGCGTAGATATCTCCCGCCTTAACTTTGGGGTTCTCTCTCTGATCCCCAAAGTCCAGGGTGCGGACTGTATTCGTCAATTTAGGCCGATAGCTCTCATTAACGTTCCGTTCAAAATATGCACTAAGGCTTGTTCCATGCGTCTCTCTCCGGTAGCTCAAGTATCATTAGTAGGAGTCAGACGGCCTTTATCAAGGGCCGTAGTATTTTGGAGGGGCCACTCGCCCTTCAGAAGATTGTTCACTCTCTTAAACGCTCACGTTAGCCAGCCAGTCTTCTGAAACTAGATTTCGAGAAGGCATACGACCGAGTAAATTGGGATTTTCTCCGACAAGTCCTCTTGGACAGGGGCTTCTCGTCAGTGTGGGTTCACCGCATGATGCAATTGGTCTCGGGGGGCCAAACAGCGATTGCGGTGAACAGAGAAGTAGGGAACTTCTTCTGCAACAAATGTGGGCTACGTCAAGGGGACCCGGCCTCACCGTTGCTTTTCAACTTTGTAGCTGATAACTTGGGCGCCATGTTAGATCAAGCCCGTGCTGCAGGCCACATCAGGGGAGTGGTCAGTAACTTGATCCCGGGGGCGTGTCGCACCTACAGTATGTAGACGACACGCTCCTTCTTTTTGAGCCAGACTTGCACAGCATCGCAACGGTTAAGGCTGTTCTCTTATGCTTTGAGATTATGTCTGCGCGTCTATACACAGAATCTTACTAGCAGTGCGCTTTAAAATAAGGCACTGCTGCTAACTAGCAGTAGCGTGTGCACACAGAACACGCTACTAAAATAAATGTATCAGTAGCGCGCCTGGTCTAAGGCTCGCTACTACTATAATAGCCACGACGCTGCCGCGAGGCTAGTTCTAGCACCAGCGCGTTAATATTAAGAGCGCTGCTGCTACGGATCATAGTAGAAGCGCATTTTCACAATAACCGCTACTTCTAAGTTTACTAAAAAAATTAGTCCCACCTCGCTCCGTGAAGAGAGTTTGTACCACCTTAAATATGTTACTTCTCAAACTTTCACAAGCACTTGGTCTTCATTGAACTCTATGTGTAGAATTTGTGGCCGCAATATGAGTCTTCACCAGTTCCTAATCTGGCGAGGACTCATATTGACAAATCAGATTGTACACAAAAAGATCATTGATGATCAATGTATTTTTGATGTCTATTTTTACATGCTGACACATAGCAGTAGCGCGTTCTTTTTGGAAGGCGCTACTGCTAGGTCGTTTAGCAGTAGCGCCTTTTGCTATAGTGCGCTACTGCTAAGCCATTCCATCTCCCCCCTCCTCTAGATCTATCCGATCCACACTCACTTGATTTCCCCCTCACCCACGTCGGTCCTCCCCTGTCGCCCCTCCTCCGATCTGCACCACCGTCACCTCCTCCTCCTCGTTGGACTTGGTACCGGCATCCTCCTCCATCCTCCCTCCAGTGTCTCCACTGGCCGGTCCCTCCTCGCTCCGCCTTCCTCCTTCGTCCTCCCTCCACTCACCGCCAGCCAGCCCCTCCTTGCTCCCTCTTCCTCCTCCGTCCTACTCTCTTCTCCCTCCTCGAGTCGCCCCTCCTTCTCCCTCCACCCTCCTCCATCCACAACCCCTCCTCCCTGCTACATTTTGATTTAGTAGGCTAGTTGATTTAGTAGGTTAGTTGATTTAGTTGATTTAGTATGCTAGTTGATTTAGTTAATTTAGAACATTTTGATTTAGTTGATTTAGTAGGCTAGTTCATTTAGTAGGCTAGTTGATTTAGAACATTTTGATTTAGTTGATTTAGTATGCTAGTGGATTTAGTAGGCTAGTTCATTTAGTTGATTTAGTATGCACCATTTTATTGTTATTTTTTTTGTACATGGATAGGTAGATGCTTTTGTTTTTTGTAATAAGTTATTTTTTGGCAAAATGTAGGTGCCAATTTAGTTAAATTTGCCACTTGTTTTTTAGGAAAATGGCGCCACCACCACCACCACTATGTCGATTGTGCAAGTCAAGGTGCGCCAGCAGCCTTGCAACTGGCAAGCTGTTCGGCATCTACTTCCAGCCGAGTTTTCGTCATGCGGCGGTAAGAAATTAGATGAAATGTAACAACTATTTTATTTTTAGTGTTGGCATTACTGCATTGTGTCATTTTGCTTTTTTTACACAGATCGTCTCATGCGATGTGAGGCTGAAATTCAACAAGCCGACAGGAGACACTGTGACATTTGAGGCTCCTCGGGGGGACGTACACTATGGAGGTCGAGAAAGGACGCAATATGTCACAGATTGGAGGAGATGGATGGGCCCATTTCCTTTCCCGTATGCGTCTTCTGGTGGTGAGTTTATCAGCTTCTCCTTCAGAGCAGAAAGACCCAAGCTGGTTGTCATTTATCTCAACCTGGTGGAAGATGATGAAGATGACGAAGATGATGAAGATAATGAGGACCCACTCGATGAAGATGATGAGAACCCACTTCATGAAGCCATCGTAGCTCAAAGAATGAGGCTGAGCGAGGAGGAGGAGTGCAACCTATGGGACATAATTCTGCCACGTGATGACTTTGTCGGGGTGCCATTTGTGACCCGCCTGACAAGTACCATGGTCGATCGGCATGAAATGGTATGTTATACGTACTAACTGTAGTAATTTGATGATATATATATATATGCTTCATTGTTATACTTACAAATGCTTTGTGGAATCTAGTCGATGATATGCTTTAGTGTAGAGTCTGATCACATGCTTATTACTATAGAATCCAAGGAACTATTAATAGTGTAGATAATCCATATATACTTATTAGTAGAATTCATGATTAGTTAGTATAACTGCATAGTACTGTGTCTTTTGATAGTGTAGAAATCTAGACTTAATAGAAATATATTTGCAAGAGTATGTGCGAGGCTATTTATTAATTGATATGTTTTTCTTACTCAGAAATTGCCAAAGAACCTATGTGTGAGTTGTGGTATCGAGCTTGATGAAGAAGGCTCAGCTGTACTATGCCTTACCGCAAGGGGCTCCGTCACCACCTGTACTTACCGCATGGACATAGACGGTCGCACACACTTAAACTCGGTTGGGTGGAAGAGATTCCTCGTTGGCAAGAATCTTCGTGTTGGACAGGCCATCCTAATTACTATCAGGAACACCCACCGCCCAGGCTTGAGGATGATGATCGTCGTCGATATCATCTAGAACTACATATGTGTGTGTGGCTATATCATCTAGAACTACATATGATGATCACCTTGTACTGCTTGAGGATGCATGTTCAGTATATATGAAATTGTTATGTAGTACTCCCTCCGTTCCAAATTACTCGTTGTGGTTTTAGTTCAAGTTTGAACTAAAACCACGATGCTAATTTGGAACCGAGGGAGTACTACCTGTACCTATAATGCTTTATGAAATTGATATCTAGTAGTACCTAGTATCTGGAAATTGCAGTTTATTGAAGCTGAAATGGGGTAAATGATGGACGATATAGCAGTAGCGCTGGGCCAGGAAATCACTACAGCTAATTAATAGTAGCGCGCTAAGGAAACGCGTTGCTGATATAGTACATAGTAGTAGCGCGGGTATAGACCGTGCTACTACTAACAGTTAGCTGTAGCGCCTTATTGGTAGCACGGCTGTCCGCGCTGCTGATAGACTCAAAACCCGCGCTTCTACTAGGGTTTTCCCTAGTAGTGTGAAACTAGATTTCGAGAAGGCGTACGACCGAGTAAATTGGGATTTTCTCCAACAAGTCCTCCTGGATAGGGGCTTCTCGTCGGTGTGGATTCACCACATGATGCAATTGGTCTCGGGGGGCCAAACAGTGATTGCGGTGAACGGAGAAGTAGGGAACTTCTTCCGCAACAAACATGGGCTGCGTCAAGGGGACCCGGCCTCACCGTTGCTTTTCCACTTTGTGGCTAATGCCTTGGGCGCCATGTTAGATCAAGCCCGTGATGCAGGCCACATCAGGGGAGTGGTTAGTAACTTGATCCCGGTGGGGCGTGTCGCACCTGTAGTATGTAGACGACACGCTCCTTCTTTTTGAGCCAAACTTGCATAGCATCGCAACGGTTAAGGCTGTTCTCTTGTGCTTTGAGATTATGTCTGGGCTCAAAATAAACTTCCACAAGTGTGAAGTAGTGTCCATAGGGACGGACGCGGCCGAAAGTGCACAAGTAGCTAACTTGCTAAATTGCAAATTGGGGAAGCTACTGTTTACTTACCTTGGCCTCCCGATCACTGAGAAAAAGTGCTTGATCTTAGATTGGGAACCTCTCTGCACTAAGGTGGCGGGTAGAGTATGCCCGTGGGGAGGGAGATTCATGTCTTCAGGGGCAAGACTTATCTTAACCAACTCCAGCCTCTCGTCCTTGCCTATGTTTGTCATGGGTTTGTTCCTGCTGGCTGATGGGGTACACTCCAAAATGGACACTCCTAGGGCTCGTTTCTTTTGGGAAGGGGCGGGGACAAAACGTAAGTACCACATGATTAAGTGGCAGGTTGTTTTCCGGCCCAAAGCCTAGGGGGGCCTTGGGATCATCAACTCGAAGTTGATGAACATTGCACTCATGTGCAAGTGGATCTGGAAGCTGTCTCGGGGTGAGGCTGGCCTCTGGATGGACCTCCTGCGTGCCAAATACTTCCCTGGTGGGAACTTTTTTGAGGCAGTAGGCCATGGGTGTCCTTTCTAGAACTCCAGCCAATCACTAAAAACATACTTTGCTGGAGGGGCGAAATTCACGGTTAATAACGGCCGCTCCATGCGACTCTGGCTCGACCTCTGAATCATCCAACAACACCTTTGGTTGGAGTTTCGCGATCTCTATGCCATCGTTGTTGATCCCAACCAATTGGTTGCCACGGCCCTCAGCTCTTCCCCGCCTTCTATTTTCTTCAGAAGGGAGCTCTTAGGGCCCAAGGTGGATAGTTGGGAATGCCTGCGAGCTCTTATCGCCGCCGTGCATTTGATGGCCGATGCGGATACGGTGTCTTGGAGGATCACGGGTTCTGGCAAATTCACGGTCAACTCTCTATATCATGAGTTGGCGCGCGGTCCGGCTTTCCAGGCTGCAACAGGGCTCTGGAAGGCTCGTATCCGCTTAAAATCAAGGTTTGTCTCTAGCAATTGTGCCATGATCGCCTCCCTACCTCCATTGATGTAGCTAAACGTAATGGGTCGGCATCAGGACCCTGCGTGCTGTGTGGTGTCCCCAAAGATGCGGATCACGCGTTCTTCCGGTGTCATCTAGCGCGCTTCACTTGGAGCGCAGTCTGGGAGGCCGTGGGCATGGATTGGGATCCGCGCTCCCGCTTCGAGCTAGTGTCGTCTTTGTCCTCGGTCGAGGGCTCCTATCGACATATAATGTGGACATGTGCAGCCGCTATGCTGTGGGCTCTCTGGCGCACTTGCAACAAGTTTACGATTGAGGGTGTTTTCCCTTCTCAACCCGCTGACGTAATTTATAAATGCATCATTTTCTTACAGCAGTGGGCTCCATTGGGAAGACAACAGGACGCTGATATCCATCGCCACACTCTCCATTGCCTCCGCCTCATCTACTCGATGGCCCGAGCTCCGTCATCTGTTGCCTCAGCTACTTAGGGATGTGTAGCTCCTTTTGGTTGTGTTCTCTCTGAGCCTGCGCGCTCTTATGTCGGCTTCCTATGCCTTGTACCGCACTTTGCTTTTGGGCCGACCGTCATTACATTTGGTTTGTGGTTCTCGGACGTTGGTTTATGTTACTGTGAACGCTGCCAAAGTTGTGGGCTTTCTTAATTTAAAGCCGGATGCCCCTGGCGTCTTCATTCTAAAAAAAGCAAGTCCAAGCACACATCCACTAGACAATCAAACACACAAGATCCACAAGGTACATGAACAACAAAAGGAAAGATACAAGGTAAAGTTCATCTCCAAGAGGAGGTCTTTAAACCCGTAGGATCTTCTCACATGCTCACATGGAGGTCCTGAACTCCATGGGAGTGGTGGTCTCTCTCACTCTCTCTCTCAATAGTAGAGGTAGGTAGGAGCAAAGCTCACATACAAATGAGCTATCACTTTGCTAACCCTAACTAGGAGGAGGGGGTGGTATATTTATAGTCTATGCTACGAAGGGGTAAGTGGGAAAGGGGATACATGGGCCTCTGGCCCGGGGCTGCGCAGGCAGGCGCCAGATGTCCAGGCTGTGGGCCGGATGTACGGGGCTTCGAGACAAGCCAGATGTTCGGGCTTTCGGCCGGATGTCCGGGATGAAGTGGCACTTCGGTTGCTCTCTGGATACGTCTCTGTCGGATTTCTGGGCCGGATGTCGGATGTCCGTACGTTGCTGAGGCGCCGGATGTCCGGGGCTGGCGCCGGATGTCTGGCCGCTGATGCCGTTGACCGTCTGTTGGGGCAGCTCCTGCGCAGCTGCCCAGGCGCCGGATGTCCGACCTCTGGCCCGGATGCCCGGCCGCTGTAGCTTCAGCAACTTCGTCTTCTTCCGTCATCGCTTCCAGGCTTCCCTCGCGGATGGTGTAGTTGTTCCTTGGCGCTTGCACTCCTCCTCAACATCCGTGAAGCTCCGACAATACGTATGCATGCACACAAGAGGGGTGTCAAGTAGTATACCATCCTCGAAGGGGTCAAGTGAGCATGTGTGAAGGAGATGATTCACCTTTGGGTATGTGAAGTAGATGTCGCACGTGTCACTCGCCAAACGGACTCTTGACATGGTGATGTCCGTAGGATGCTCCGCATCATTTCCCCTCCCCCTTGGGAAGGATCCGACCTCGGATCAAAAACCAAATCACCATGGGAAAGAGATGGCTTCGCCGTGTAGAATTGGATGTTCACCAAGTACTCATCGCCTTCAAGCTTGCAATGGGCACTCTCCAATGTCACATCGTATAGTGATTCCTTCAAAAGGAGCAAGGACAACAAACACTTGGAAAAACAAATGTGGTTAGCGTTAGTGCAAAACTAAGCATTCAAAAGGTGATTCACCAAACAAGTGTCGTCATCAAGCATAACATTGGGTGTGACAAGGGATTGTGACATGGCATGTAAGCGCATCAATCTAGCACAAGCAAAGACATCATGTGGACAAGTGTGCAATTGTGAGGTATTGATGCAAATATGTGTGTCAAGAGAATAAGCATCTACCTCGAGGCCATAGAAAACATTCACAAATTGCTCAATGAAAGGTCTATGGTAGGCATATGAATCATTCACAACACCAAATAAAATGAAGTGTCTAAACACATGGGTCAAGTGCAAGACAATCCAAGCATAACGTGCATAGGGTGTAGTGAATATAGTGTGGCACTCAACACAATAGAAAGAACAATTGTTCATCATGTGTGAGGTAATCAAGCTAAGCATGTAGCAATCAATGGGACATGGCATTGTTGCAACCAAACATATGATAGGAGCAAGTAATCCAAGAATTGGATATAACACACAAGGTATATATGTCATGAGGCATGGAAATGTGAAAATGGCAAGTCGAAGCAAGATCTCTAACATGTGCGCAATCAAATGGTCCAAGATGACCAACAAGTAGGGCCGTCCATGGCCATGTGCGAGCAGTGCGACCGCACCGGGCCCCCATGTTCCAGTGGCCCCAAAATTTTGGGCCTAGTTATATTTTTTGGTAGGCTATTTTCTTTGTTTTTATGGTTTTTGTCTTGCCAGCCTAGTTTGATCGACTGCTCTTCCAAAACTCTCTCCCAATCAGGGCCTTCTCACGGTGAATTAGGTTGTCCCTTCGTTTCCAATCTTCCCAAGTCCTCCGACTAGATCTTATCTGCTTGCCATCGGCACCGCAAGCACCAGGAGGGCAGGGGCCATGCTACATAATTTACTCCATGAATTAGAGCAGGAATCGAGTCTAACAGGTGCCAACACTGCCAAGCTAAGCAGAAGTCAGCCGCTGGTTGAGCGCCAAGGCTAATGCCAGATCGATAAGGAGATTAACTTATGCATCACTGACCAGTCAATGTCCATCAGGTGCGCCAATCCAAAGAATATTTGTTTTAGGCTATTTTCTCTATCAAATAATTTAGTGGCTAATTAGTATACTGAATATGTGCAACAGTTCTCTGGTTGATTAACAAAATTGCTACACTTTCACTGCTAATTGGGTGAAGTATTTGGGGGAAGATAGTATGTATGATATGTCCCCAAATATTGTATGAAATAACAAGTAGTAGTAATATAAGTGAGAGTATGTTTTAGGTATAAGATTTTTTTTATTTTACGGCCCAATTCTCATTTCGCATCGCGGCCTCGAATTTCTGGAGACGGCCCTGCCAATAAGTCTCATGGTGCAAGCAACACAAGTAGTATGATCCACAATATCAATGTTCATGGTTTGAGGGTTCTCAAAAGAGAAGGATATCACCTTTAAAGCATGTCCTTGTGCATCCTTCACAATGCCGAAGCACAAGGAAGTGAGATGTAGAAGCGTCGTGGTAGGAGGTGGTTCGCTCTCAAGAGCTCGAATGGTCAACTCACGTGAAGTGGAAGTCGACACAAAGTTCAAGTATCCTACACATGCACAAAACAAAGCAAAGAACGTATGCGAATGGTAGATAAACACATCATCCATCATGATGGTTCTCTTCTCTTGCACATAACCATTAGAAGCACAACATGAATAATATGATGCAACAATGGCTATATTCATGGCACTAGGTATATGGTGCAAAGAGGTAAGACAAGCATGCTTCACAAGAAATATGGCAAAATCTCCAAATATATGTGAGAATGCTATGGGGGCAATCTCATTAGCAAGAGTTAAGTCATTGCCACACTCAATACATGGCAAATCATCTAGCATGAGAGAGGTGACATATGGAGATATATGACAAGAAGCAATAACAATCATGTGCAAAGAATGTAGATGGTTGACATCAACCGCATGAAATGAGCAAGCATGAATCATCAGTGATGCAACAAGGCAAGCAATCATAGTAATCAAGTCGTGCAAACTAATGGAGGGAAGATGCAGCACACTAGAGGAAATCATTGCAATCATGTCATGAGCAAATAATAGATATAGGCAATGCACATTGCATATCGCAAGCACGAGCACAAAGTAAGATCAAAGTATCATCGTAGGAATGGGGCATAAATTGAACATGGCAATAACAAGCAATATCTCCACCAAGCTTGCAAATACGCATACAAGTACTAGAATCAATCATCATGTGTAATGCAAAGTATGGGTCACAAATGCATGGAAAAGGCATAGGGATGGGCATATCATACAAAGTGAACATGGCAATATGGCCAAAGGATATGTAATGAACAATAACCCATAACCATGTGAGGACCATGTAGAAAAAATGTGCGAAGTCTTTACGCAAAGAGAGTGGCGGGAAGGACAATCCATGGGATCCCAAGTCATCCTTTCTCTCTAGAGCTTGTTTTGTCAACTCATGGGATTGTGAGGTTGACAAGTAACCATGGGTACCTACATAAAAGAGACACAAACTAAAGAAATTGTGTGCGTGGTAAATGTACACATCATCCATCATGATGTGTATGTGCACGTGTGAGTTAGCACAAGATAAACATCGCTCAAAGAAATTGGAAGCATGGTATAAGAACATGTCATCCATAATGAAAGAATAGTTGTTATGTATAACACGATGGGGACACAAATTGAGCATGCAATTATAGCAAGTGTGTGGCACAACAATAGCATTATTATTCATGGGATGCATATGGTGCTCACAATCATGGGATTCATGCAATGGATGGGAGTGATCAAAATCTCCTAAAATGCATGAGGAAACTATGGGGGTCTCCTCATGAGCAATATTGGAAGCATCGTATGGAGAAAATGGACAATATCCAAAACAATGCATATTCGAAGGTAGGTGGTCATGGCACGGCATATGAGATAAATGATGCAAAGGGAGCATATCAATATCATCACAATAAAAACAAATGGCAATAACCGTGGGCTTGTCATCTATGCCATAAGTGCAAATTGGGTTTATTTTAATGGCATATGCATAGTCACTACGATGAGATTGCAAGTATGACATATGGTTGATCTCATGCATATGACAAGTCAAGCGGATTGTCAAACATGATGTGACCTAAAGAATTGCCACAAGAAATCCTATGTAACATGGCATCACAACTAATAGACTCCACATGGCAATCATCAAACTCATCATAAATGGGTAAATCATCACATGGGGAAATCATACAAGCATGAAGCATGTCAATAGGGCGATCAACATCATGCAAGCAATCAATGTCACGTATGTCCACTAGTGGGACTAGAGCATCAACTTCACCTATGTTACCTTTGTCATTCCACTCATGTGGTGTAGGTGAGGTGGTAAAGACCAAATGGTGGTCAATATCATCATCAACTTGATGGAACCATGTGGGGGTGCATCATATTCCACCATGGCCATCGTCTTGTCCAAAGGAAGGACGGAGTCATTGTGTATCGGCGTGTCATCATATATGGGACCTAGCACCAAATGAGAAGACACAATAGAGGTAGAGGTTAAGTCGTTAGAAATCATAGTGGCCTCACATGCCCTATCAACTATCACACTCTCTCTATGTGGTGGTTCACTCACTCCCTCAAAGTAGGTGCACTCAAACTCACATATGGTGAAGTCACTCATCTCACTCAAGTGGTGGGGGTTGTGTCTCTCCTCACATGGGAATAGGGGCAACACATCATATATGGGGCTAGTGGTGAAGTCACTCTCACTCTCAATATGGTGGCACAAGTCATTCAAGTCATCATACGTCGATGTGGTCGAAGGGAAAATCCCATGCTCAACCATCTCATTGTCGTCGCCGTGGCTGAAGGCTAAAGATGGCACATCATCACTCTCGCCTCCTAAGATGGAAGCATCATCCTTGCTCGCCACCTTGTCGCTCGCCTTCAAAGCTTGGTCTAGGAGCTCGTCGGGCTTGGACATCGTGGTGGTATTAGCCTCATGCTCGTCATCTTGAAGTTTGGGCTTCGAGAAGTGTGCTTGGGGTCGAGAAGCCTTAGCCTTCATGAGTTCTTATTCCGCCGTGAGAGCACCAACGTAGTTGTTGTCGAGGGACTTGTAGTTCTCGAGGAAGATAGTCTTGGAGATGTCATTGTGTAATCCCATCATGAAGTGGAACTTCATTGAAATGGGGTCATCCACGCCGGCACATCGCAAGGCATACTTCATCTCCTTGAAGTACTCATCAATGGACTTGTATCCTTGGATGGTGTTCTCTAATTGGCGTAGAAGTTGTTCTGTGTAGGTTGGAGGCACGAACTCTCGCTGCATAGCTCTCTTTGTCTTGGGCTAACTCATGTCGTAGTACTCCAAATGTGTGTGAAGCCACCATGTGTACGCGTAGTCGTGGAAATTCCTTGTGGCGCACTTCACTTGATCTTCGGGAGGAACTTGATGTAGCTTGAGGTAGTCATCCATCAAGCACTCCCACTCGAGATACTCCTTGGGTTCTTGATTCCCATAGAAAGGAATCGCGTGGTCGGTCTTGAGTTCGTAGTAGCTCGTGGAAGTCGTGCACTTGAGCTTGGGGAGCTTCTCTTGAGGTGCTTGTGGGCGAAGATGACGCATGTCCAAAGGCAAAGATACCTTCAAGTCGCTTGGCGAAGATGCCAAGGTAGATGGTGAATTCGTTGAGCGGTTGTTGGTGTTGAGCTCTTGACCTTCACGTTCTCGTTGGTGGCGGTGTCGATACCGATGTGATCTTGCCAGAGATGGTAGCTCGGAAGCATGTGTACTTGATCTTCTTCTAGAACATGAGGAAGATCGGTTGTAGGACTTGATGAGGGCTTTGATCTCCTCCATTTGAGCATCCATCTTGGCGTCCAAGTTGTTTTTCATGGCACCGAACTCGTCGTTGTTGTTGTAGACCGAAGGGGGTGTGCTTTGCCTATCCATCACAAGACTTGAGTAAAGGTTAGTACGAAATGAGATAAACAATACCAAGTTACCTTTTCCCAAAGTTTAGGATGTATCCCGTTTCACTCAATGTGAAATGAAAGAATAGTGGAATTGATACCGGACTTGTTCACTCACAACTATCAAGTAAAGCTTATGGAGTGGCTCGGTGAGGATAGTGGCACAAAAAATTGATGCAAAATGTTAGCAAGAGTCAGTAATGTTGAAAGAGATTCACAAATTTGCAAGTGAAACAAGTAGACCAATAGCAATGAATGGCACACGGAAACGCACACATCGATAGATAAATGGGGTCGTGCAACCAAGGAATGAGCACAAAATGTGGAGTCCACGGAAAACGCTCATGTTGCACAACTCAAGAGAGACGCTAGCACAATTTCTCGAAAGGAGGATACGACACTTGTGCACAACCTATCAGATGAAAAATGGATAAGCTATCCCAAGTATGCTATGTATGTATGGTTCCCGGTGTTCTTCTCAAGATGATCCAAGATGATCGGATATGACAATCTTATATGCAATGTGGTATGATGCTATGGCACTTTCTTACAAGCTCTTTGTTCACTCTTTTTCTTTGCTTAAAATCTTATTCTTCTTTTCTTTGTTATGGCCACTATGCGAAATGCACAAACCAAGATAACAATTGTATATATGCGGGAACAAACTTGTGACGCAAGAGATGATATGATGATACCAAGATGATATGGTATATATGCAATGGAAGGGCGGATCGGTGATCACTAATGTGCACAAGTAACATTGCCGGCAATACTCAACGGCTAGTCTCGATAGGAAAGTGACGCAAAATGGGCTAGGGGTTATCAATGTAATGGTAAGGGAAATATACAATGCTGTCGTCGAGGTTACTGTCCTTGCTTACGGTTGGGGGTGTCAAAATGGTGAAGTTGTCAATGTCGATGACGACCTCATGGCGATGATAAGTGGCGGTGTTATCTACGTCGAACCGTTCCTAATTAGCCGAAACACATTAGGAAACGGAAAAACTGCGAACTCAAAATCTCAAACGTCAAATGTCAAATGGTGGTAGCAGAATGCGGTGGTTGTTGCGGAAGTATTGGCGGAAACCCGGTCAAAATGGGTTAAGGTGGCGGAAGTGTATGATGGGCTATACACGGTGTCGGACTTGAAAGCGCGGTCCCTAAGTAGCCGAAACACCTTAGGAGACACAACTCTCAACACAAACAAAATTGGGTTAAGTTGGGGTAGCGGAAGTGTATGGTGGGCAAGCTTATGCAGAAGTTATGGTCGTGGTTGATGAAGAAGTAATCGTCCCTAAGTAGCTTAAACACCTTAGGAGACTTGAATCACAACTCAAACAACCTCAAATGCTAAGGGGAATGATACGTCTCCGTCGTATCTATAATTTTTGATTGTTCCATGCCAATATTATTTAACTTTCATATACTTTTGGCAACTTTTTATACTATTTTTGGGACTAACATATTGATCCAGTGCCTAGTGCCAGTTCTTGTCTGTTGCATGTTTTTTTGTTTTGTAGAAACCCAATATCAAAAGGAGTCCAAACGGGATAAAAATGGACGGAGATTTTTTTTGGAATATTTATGATTTTTGGGAAGTAAAATCAACGCGAAACGGTGTCCGGGATGGCCACGAGACAGGGGGGCGCGCCCTCCCCCCTGGGCGCGGCCTGGACTCTCGTGGGCCACTGTAAGGCGGTTGACGCTATTCTTTTCACGCAAGAAAGCTAATTTTATGAGAAAGATCTGGGCGAAAGATTCACCCCAATCGGAGTTACGGATCTCCGGATATTTAAGAAACGGTGAAGGGGTAGAATCTGAGAACGCAGAAACGGAGAGATAGATCCAATCTCGGAGGGGCTCTCGCCCCTCCCACGCCATGGGAGCCAAGGACCAGAGGGGAAACCCTTCTCCCATCTAGGTAGAAGGTCAACGAAGAAGAAGAAGAAGGGGGGGCTCTCTCCCCCTTGCTTCCGGTGGCGCCAGAACGCCGCTGGGGGCCCTCATCATCACCGCGATCTTCACCAACACCTCCGCAATCTTCACCAACATCTCCATCACCTTCCCCCATCGATATTCAGCAGTCCACTCTCCCGCAACCCGCTGTACCCTCTACTTGAACATGGTGCTTTATGCTTCATATTATTTTCCAATGATGTGTTGCCATCCTATGATGTTTGAGTAGATTTTCGTTGTCCTATCGGTGATTGATGAATTGCTATGATTGGTTTGAGTTGCATGTTTTATTATTGGTGTTGTCCTATGGTGCCCTCCGTGTCGCGCAAGCGTGAGGGATTCCCACTGTAGGGTTTGCAATATGTTTATGATTTGCTTATGGTGGGTTGCATGAGTGACTGAAACACAAACCCGAGTAAGTAGGTTGTTTGCGTATGGGATAAAAGGGGACTTGATACTTTAATGCTATAGTTGGGTTTTACCTTAATGAATCTTTAGTAGTTGCGGATGCTTGCTAGAGTTCCAATCATAAGTGCATATGATCCAAGTAGAGAAAGTATGTTAGCTTATGCCTCTCCCTCAAATAGAATTGCAATAGTGATTACCGGTCTAGTAACATAGTCAATTGCTTAGGGGCAATTCCACAACTCCTACAACCACTTTTCCACACTCGCTATATTTACTTTATTGCATATTTATCTAAATAGACCCTACTTTTTATTTACGTGTTCCTTATATTCTTGCAAACCTATCCAACAACACCTACAAAGTACTTCTAGTTTCATACTTGTTCTAGGTAAAGCGAACGTCAAGCGTGAATAGAGTCGTATCAGTGGCCGATAGGAATTGAGAGAGTATTTGTTCTGCCTTTAGCTCCTCGTTGGCTTCGACACTCTTACTTATCGAAAGAGGCTACAACTATCCCATATACTTGCGGGTTATCAAGACCTTTTTCTGGCGCTGTTGCCGGGGAGTCATAGCGTGGGGTGAATATTCTCGTGTGTGCTTGTTTGCTTTATCACTAAGTAATTTTTATTTGCTGTTCTTAGTTGTTTTCTATCTTTAGTTATGGGTAGGAAACGCAAAATACCAAAAAAATTAGTTGTACCTACTACACCAGTGGTTGAAGAACCACTCAAAATCTATCACACTCCTGAAGCTTTTTACTTGGATCATCTTCGATCCCTTTGTGATCGTGCTGAAACCCCCACTAGTTTAGTTGAGGGCAAATCTTTAGATGAGCATGATTGTTTTGTGCGACACCGTATATCAAAAGGGAAACTATTATGGGATCAAATTCAACGTTTGCAATGCTATGCTTGGAATTTATGTGAAATATATGAGTTTACTTGTTGTTCTGAAGACCCTAAGAAACAGCTACCCTATCAATGCTTGTTTAGTGATAATGGAATCGTATCTTCGTATGCTAAGGGTGTTTACAATTACTATGATGTTCAACAAATTGAAGAATTTGTTGCTTTTAAAGGTGCTTATGAGATTGCCTCTTTGATTGAAAAGTATGATGCTACTCTTTACAAATCTGGAAATTTTGCCATATTTCAATATTGTTATGATAATTATGCTTCTAATGCCTATGTTAAACCATATATTGAGAACTTCTCCGCTGTCCAAGAAGAGACTAATATTTTGCAGGAAGCTATGGAAGAAGAAATTGATGAAATAGTGAGCTCATTGGATGAAAAAGATGATGAGGAGAGCGAAGAACAAAAGGAGGAAGAGCGGATTAGCTACCCGTGCCCACCTTCTAATGAGAGTAACCCTCCAACTCATACATTATTTAATTTTCCTTCGTGCTTACCGAAGGATGATTGCTATGATCCCTTGAATTTGTTTGAAATATCCCTTTGTGATGATGCTTGCTATGCTTGTGGCCAAGATGCCAATATGAATTATGCTTATGGAGATGAACTTGCTATAGTCCCTTATGTTAAACATGAAATTGTTGCTATTGCACCCACGCATGATAGTCCTATTATCTTTTTGAATTCTCCCGATTACACTATATCGGAGAAATTTGTGCTTAGTAAGGATTATATTGATGGATTGACTTTTGCAATTGCATATGATGATTTTGATGAATGTAATATGCATGTGCTTGCTGCTCCTACTTGCAATTATTATAAGAGAGGAACTATGTATCCACCTCTCTATGTTTCCAACACGATAGAATTGCAAGAAACTGTTTATACTATGCATTGGCCTTTACTATGTGTGCATGAATTGTTCTTTTATGACATGCCGATGCATAGGAAGAGAGTTAGACTTCGTTGTTGCATGATATATATTACTTTGTGCTCACTACTAAATTACAAATCATTGTTAATTAAAATTGGCTTTGATATACCTTGGGATCCCGGTGGATTCATTACTTGAGCACTAAATGCCTAGCTTAATGGCTTTAAAGAAAGCGCTACCAGGGAGACAACCCGGAAGTTTTAGAGAGTCATTTATTTCTGTTGAGTGCTTTCATATAGTTTAAAAACAAAAAAAATAAAGAGGGGAACCTAAAAATTTTCAAAAAGGAAAGTGAAAGTGAGAAAGACAAGCATTGTTGAAGTGGGAGCTAGCCTCGAACTTTGTTCATGCTCACGGAAACTTTGTGAATCTTGATTACAGAAAATTTTCAACAAAAATAATTATCCCCTTGTACAATTCCATTGTATTATAAAAATAATGTGCCAAGGTTTGCCTTTAGGATGTTTACAATGCTTGTTGGTTTGTACGGTGCAGGACAGAAACTTTGGCTGTAGTGCGCGATTTTACATTTTTAACTGGAACGTAAATTAGTTCTGATTCTTTCTGCACTGTCTTTATATACAACTTTTTTATTTTTCCTAATTTTTGTAGAATTGTTGGGGTACCAGAAGTATGGTGGATGTTCAAATTGCTACAGACTGTTCTGTTTTTGACAGATTTTGTTTTTGATGCATAGTTTGCTTGTTTTGATGAATCTATCAATTTATATTAGTGGATTAAGCCATGGAAAAGTTATACTAGAGTAGACACAATGCAAAAACAAAATATGAATTGGTTTGCAATGGTACTTAGAGTGGTGATTTGCTTTATTATACTAACGGATCTTACCGAGTTTTCTGTTGAAGTTTTGTGTGGATGAAGTGTCTAAACGAGGAGGTCTCGATATGAGGAAAGGAAGAGAGGCAAAAGCTCATGCTTGGGGATGCCCGAGGCACCCCAAGTGAATATTCAAGTAGACTCAAGCATCTAAGCTTGGGGATGCCCCGGAAGGCATCCCCTCTTTCTTCAACAAGTATCGGTATATTTTCGTATTTGTTTCGTTCGTGCATTATGTGCAAGTCTTGGAGCGTCTTTTGCATTTAGTCTTCATTTCTCTTTTATGCACCATGCTGGTATGAGATAGTCCTTGGTTGATTTATAGAATGCTTCATGTGCTTCACTTATATCATTTGAAATTTGGATTTCCTGTTTCCCTTCACATAGAAAACCGCCATTTGTAGAATGCTCTTTTGCTTCACTTATATTTGTTAGAGCGTGGGCATATCTTTTGTAGAAAGAATTAAACTCTCTTGCTTCACTTATATCTATTTAGAGAGATGGGAGGAATTGGTCAATCACATGGTTAGTTATAAAATCCTACATAAACTTGTGGATCACTGAATATGATATGTTTGATTCCTTGCAATAGTTTTGCGATATAGAGGTGATAATATGTGGGAGGTACTAGTAGATGGTTGTGTTTAGTAAGGATGTTGGTGTTAAGGTTTGTGATTCCCGAAGCATGCATGTATGGTCTATTAACTATGTAACCAAATTGGCGCGCATTGTATTTTGATTGTTTATCTTTGCGTGAAGGTCGGGGGCGCGCGATGGTTAACTCCTACCAACCTCCCCCCTAGGAGTATGCGTGTAGTACTTGATTTCAAGGGCTAATAAATTTTTGCAATAAGTATGTGAGTTCTTTATGTCTAATGTTGAGTTCATGGATTATACGCACTTTTATCTTTCCATCATTGCTAGCCTCTTCGGTACCGTGCATTGCCCTTTCTCACCTCAAGAGTTGGTGCAAACTTCGCTGGTGCATCCAAACCCCGTGATATGATATGCTCTATCACACATAAGCCTCATTATATCTTCCTCAAAACAGCCACCATACCTACCTATTATGGCATTTCCATAGCCATTTCGAGATATATTGCCATGCAACTTCCATCATCATCATATACATGACTTGAGCATTCATTGTCATATTGCTTTACATGATCGTAAGATAGCTAGCATGATGTTGTCATTGCTACGCTAGATCGTTGCACATCCCGGTACACCGCCGGAAGCATTCATATAGAGCCATATCTTTGTTCTAGTATCGAGTTGTAATATTGGGTTGTAAGTAAATAAAAGTGTGATGACCATCATTATAGAGCATTGCCCCATAAAAAAGAAAAAGAAAAGAAAAAAAAGGAAAGGCCAAAGAAGCCTAAATAAAAAAGGGGGCCAAAGAAGCCCACCGAAAAAGAAAAAAAAAGAAAAGAAAAGGGGCAATGCTACTATCCTTTCTCCACACTTGTGCTTCAAAGTAGCACCATGTTCTTCATATAGATTGTCTCCTATGTTGTCACTTTCATATACTCGTGGGAATTTTCATTATAGAACTTGGCTTGTATATTCCAACGATGGGCTTCCTCAAATGCCCTAGGTCTTCACGAGCAAGCAAGTTGGATGCACACCCACTTAGTTTCTTTTGTTGAGCTTTCATACACTTATAGCTCTAGTGCATCCGTTGTATGGCAATCCCTACTCCTCGCATTGACATTAATTGATGGGCATCTCCATAGCCCGTTGATTAGCCGCGTCGATGTGAGACTTTCTCCCTTTTTGTCTTCTCCACATAACCTCCACCATCATACTCTATTCCACCCATAGTGCTATATCCATGGCTCACGCTCATGTATTGCGTGAAGGTTGAAAAGGTTTGAGAATACTAAAGTATGAAACAATTGCTTGGCTGACACCGGGATAGGCATGAGGGGTACCTTGTGTTAAGAAAAGGGAGCATACAAGACTATATGATTTTGTAGGGATAACTTTCTGAAGCATTGATGTTTTGAAAGACATGATTGTTTGTTGGGATGCCCTCAGTATTATTGCTTTTATGTCAAATGATAGAATATTGCTTTGAATCACTCGTGTCTTAATATTCATGCCATGATTAAACATATGATCAAGATTATGCTAGGTAGCATTCCACATCAAAATTTATCTTTTTTTATCATTTACCTACTCGAGGACGAGCAGGAATTAAGCTTGAGGATGCTGATACGTCTCCGTTGTATCTATAATTTTTGATTGTTCCATGCCAATATTATTTAACTTTCATATACTTTTGGAAACTTTTTATACTATTTTTGGGACTAACATATTGATCCAGTGCCTAGTGCCAGTTCCTGCCTGTTGCATGTTTTTTTGTTTCGCAGAAACCCAATATCAAACGGAGTCCAAACGGGATAAAAACGGACGGAGATTTTTTTTGGAATATTTATGATTTTTGGGAAGTAAAATCAACGCGAAACGGTGTCCGGGGTGGCCATGAGACAGGGGGCGCGCCCTCCCCCCCTAGGCGTGGCCTGGACTCTCGTGGGCCACCCGTAAGGTGGTTGACGCTCTTCTTTTGGCGCAAGAAAGCTAATTTTATGAGAAATATCTGGGCGGAAGATTCACCCCAATCGGAGTTATAGATCTCTGAATCTTTAAGAAACGGTGAAGGGGTAGAATCTGAGAACGCAGAAACAGAGAGATAGATCCAATCTCGGAGGGGCTCTCGCCCCTCCCACACCATGGGAGCCAAGGACCAGAGGGGAAACCCTTCTCCCATCTAGGGAGAAGGTCAAGGAAGAAGAAGAAGAAGGGGGGCTCTCTCCCCCTTGCTTCCGGTGGCGCCGGAACGCCGCCGGGGGCCATCATCATCACCGCGATCTTCACCAACACCTCCGCCGTCTTCACCAACATCTCCATCACCTTCCCCCATCTATATTCAGCGGTCCACTCTCCCGCAACCCGTTGTACTCTCTACTTGAACATGGTGCTTTATGCTTCATATTATTTTCCAATGATGTGTTGCCATCCTATGATGTTTGAGTAGATTTTCGTTGTCCTATCGGTGATTGATGAAAAGCTATGATTGGTTTGAGTTGCATGTTTTATTATTGGTGCTGTCCTATGGTGCCCTCCGTGTCGCCCAAGCGTGAGGGATTCCCGCTGTAGGCTTTTCAATATGTTTATGATTTGCTTATGGTGGGTTGCGTGAGTGACTGAAACACAAACCCGAGTAAGTAGGTTGTTTGCGTATGGGATAAAAGGGGACTTGATACTTTAATGCTATAGTTGGGTTTTACCTTAATGAATCTTTAGTAGTTGCGGATGCTTGCTAGAGTTCCAATCATAAGTGCATATGATCCAAGTAGAGAAAGTATGTTAGCTTATGCCTCTCCCTCAAATAGAATTGCAATAGTGATTACCGGTCTAGTAACATAGTCAATTGCTTAGGGGCAATTCCAAAACTCCTACCACCACTTTTCACACTCGCTATATTTACTTTATTGCATCTTTATCTAAACAGCCCCTACTTTTTATTTACATGTTCCTTATATTCTTGCAAACCTATCCAACAACACCTACAAAGTACTTCTAGTTTCATACTTGTTCTAGGTAAAGCGAATGTCAAGCGTGCGTAGAGTCGTATCAGTGGCCGATAGGACTTGAGAGAGTATTTGTTCTGCCTTTAGCTCCTCGTTGGGTTCAACACTCTTACTTATCGAAAGAGGCTACAACTATCCTGTATACTTGTGGGTTATCAGGGAACAAAATGGGTTAGGTTTCAGAAGTCGGTGGTGGTAATGCAGATGATATGGTGAAAGCCCTAGGAAAAGATGCCAAAGTTCCAAAAATTCGATGGAGTCAAATGGTTAAACCTACCTATAGGGATAGAGGATGTCAATAGCTACTCAACAAGCTAAAGAACATCAAAATCGGAGTTCGGATGAATTAGTTATGCACGAAACGGTGAAACGGGAAAGGATGAATTCCCAGGGGTCGGACATGGGGCAGTGGGGGCTGTCGTTTTAAAAACCGGCGGATCTCGGGTAGGGGGTCCCGATCTGTGCGTCTTAGGTTAATGGTAACAGGAGGCAAGGGACACAATGTTTACCCAGGTTCGGGCCCTCTCGATGGAGGTAAAACCCTACTTCCTGCTTGATTGATATTGATGATATGAGTAGTACAAGAGTTGATCTACCACGAGATCGTAGAGGCTAAACCCTAGAAGCTAGCCTATGATGATTATGATTGTGATCGTCCCTCTAAGGACCAATCTCTCCGGTTTATATAGACACTGGAGAGGGCTAGGGTTTACATGGAGTCGGTTACAAGGAAGGAAATATGATATCCGAATCGCCAAGCTTGTCTTCCACGCAAAGGAGAGTCCCATCCGAACACGGGACGTAGTCTTGAATCGTATCTTCACGCTCCAATAGTCTGTACAAAGTATATAGTCCGGCTGTCCGGATACCCCCTAATCCAGGACTCCCTTAGTAGCCCCTGAACCAGGCTTCAATGACAATGAGTCCGGTGCGCAGTTTTGTCTTCGGCATTGCAAGGCGGGTTCCATCTCCAAATACTCCAAAATAATTATCGAACACTTAGACCGTGTCCGGATCTGCAAGATGATCCTCATTCACCACCGTAGAGAGAATGATATTTCACAAATATAATCTACTGACAACTTTAGACAAAGCGACATGATACTACGGTCGAGTCATTATTCGAAACATTTTTCCACAACCAGCCTCAGCGCATATCGCGAGGCGGTTTCCTCTACATGTCTTGCCGAAGTAGAGATTGTGTCCCCTTATTGCAGGATTCTCATCAATACGGGTACGGGTAACCCAAACGCACCGCTAATTACGGCGAGTGGAGAACGAGCGGGTTCCACTAGGCAAGTGGGGAGGCGCAAAAGCTTTACTGCCCCTATAAAGAGATAAGATCTCTTCCTCTCTGCCCACGCCTTTTCCCCCTGCTAGTCCATTCCCCTCAGCTCGAGCCCTAGCGCCCAAGCACTCTTCTTCTCCAGCGAAGAGAGGTTCTCTGAAGATGTCCAGATCTGGAGCAGGAGGCAAATGGATGGCCTCTACCGTCCAGGAGAAGGATATCAAGGGGCTCCGAGAGGCCGGGTACCTGGCCAAAAAGATCGGCCACCGTCTTCCGCCGGCGGGACAGATCGTCCCTACTCCAGAGTCCCACGAGAGGGTCGTGTTTCTTCCTCATTTTGTCTACGGGCTCGGGTTTCCCCTCCACCCATTCGTTCGCGGTATTATGTATTATTATGGGATTGACTTTCATGATCTGTCTCCCAATTCTTTCCTTAACATCTCGACGTTCATCGTCGTGTGTGAGGCTTTTCTTCGAATTTTGCCTCACTTTGGCCTACGGCTGAAGATTTTCAATGTGAAGCCCAAGGGGGTGAGTGGCGAGCACGCCGACTGCGGCGGCGCCAGGGTGAGCAAGATGCCTAAGGTTATATGGCCGACGGGCGCCTTCAAGGACTCCGTCAAGGAGTGGCAGCAGCAGTGGTTCTATATCACCGAACCGCGCGGCAAAAAGTGGGTTGCGGCTCCTGAGTTCAGATCCGGAGCCCTACTGCGGCTCACGTCCTGGCCCGAGAAGGGACTGAACTGGTCCTCGTCCGATGAGCTGTCACTCCAGGCGCGCGTCCAGAGTGTGGTCGACAAGGACATCAAACTCGTCGACATAGTCCAGGTGATGTTAGCTCGCCTGGTTCTCCCTTGCCAGCGTCGAGCCTGCAATTTGTGGGAATATGATCCAACCGAGCACCAGACCCTTCGAGAGCTCTATGGTTCCTCCCACAAGGATATCTGGAAGGTGCTCTTTAAGTCCGGCAAATCATGGTCGGACTCTACCGAGGACCGTGGGTATCAATTGTCCCATTCTGCAAGTTCGGTAAGTTACTGCTATGCTCTTGTCCATCCATGCTTCAGTTGGCATGTCCTGAGGGAGACACTTTTATCATGCTTTACCATAACCCCAGGGATGGATAAAAAAGGTGGAGCGGATACATTGTCCTTCCCCTCTGCCGGAGTAACCGGCCGGACCTCTTCTGACGAAGATGCTGGTCCCAGCGCCTTACGAGGCGCCAAAGAAAGAGGCCTCCAAGAAGGTCAAAAAGACCCGGAGTGGCCTCCGTCGCCGCGATGCTTCGGACACAAAATCCAAAGACTCCAGCGACTATCCTTCTTCCGAAGACGAAGAGGAGGAGGCGGAGGAAGACGAGCCTCCCGCAGGGGATGGGAAGAAAAGGACGGCTTCCTCATCCCTGGAGGCTGAATCGCCAAAGAGGGGGAAAGGTTCCCTCCCGGAGGCATCCACCACGGCTACTGATAGCAGCCCGGAGTGGGATCCCAGGGTCCATCCCCTGGAAAAGTCGTAAGTATACGAAATCCAAACACGCATATGCGTCCGGGGTTGTTTGGGTATAGTAGTTTTAACTTTCGCCATATTTCGTACAGCCCGGCGAGGTCCCACGCCGGACGATCCTCATCGAAGGATTCACTGAGCTCAGATGCCCTGGCGAGCGAGACGCCTCCAGAGGCCCCTTCCCTGAAGCCTAGGCGCGACACCGAGGTGTCGTCTCAGCGGGACCTAGACCAGGGGGGCATATCCCTAGGGCCAGACACACGGGAGCACCGACTCCTATGCGTGTCGATGGCGGGGGTGATCTTTAGTCCAGACCCCAGTCGGACACCGTCTTGGAGACCTTTGAAGGTCCGGTATCGGGTAAGCAGCCTCCTTTAGGGGGCATGCCTGTTCTGCCAGCGGCCTGTGCTCAAGCAGGCCTGCCGGGCGGCCTATCGACAGCGCTAAGAATCGCGTCTATCATCGATGAACATCGTGCCCTCATGGGCGCGGTGATTGAAAAGATTCAGTCCGCTGAGAGCGGACTAAACGAATCCTGCCTTAGTCTCATAAAGGGCTTTGAGGTATGTTTTCTAAGAAACCTTGGAGGAATTGTCATAATATGAGTAGTAGCCCCTGATACACTGTCCGGCGAAAGAGAGCCGAACAGGGGATCAAAATTTTCCGTTTTTGCAGGAGACTTAGCTAATGACGTGTATCCCTTTGTTTGAAAACAAGCGTCTGCAGGAACGTCCGCCGCTCATAGTGCGGAGGTGTCCGAACTAAAGCAGCGTCTGGAATGGGCCAAAGGGGAACTTGGCCACGTGAAGAAGCAGTTGGAGGACAAGCAAGGTATGCCGCAACCCTGTGCTAAGTAGAGCACAAATTAAAAGTTGTGCCTAATTAAGATATTTGCATTGTATGCTCTAGGGGCGAGTGCCGAAATTGAGGCACTGAGGAAGGTTGTGGCCGAAGCCGATAATAAGGCCGCCGTTGAACAGGTTCTTCGTGAGAAGCACGAGGCCAGGGTCATTGAAGCTGAGCGAGAGCTCCTGGAGGCCGTGAAGAAAAGTGAGGGCTTGGAGCAGAGTCTAGTAGGGAAACAATCCGAACTCGCCCAAGCTCTCCAAGCCGCGGAGGATGCTCGGGAAGAAGCCCGAGGTTCTTTGAGGGACATTCAGGAGGCCCGGAAGGTTGCGGCTAGTAAGGCCTTTTGTATTCATGACCATTTTTACATGATGATGGGAGGAACTCTAAGCAATAAGATGAATTCTTGTTTTTCCAGGGGCGTTTTCGGATTTGCCTCGTAGCATATCAGATGCCGCCCAATTCTACCGGACCAAGGAGAAGAAGTCTGCGGAGAGGGATTTCTAGTCGCAGTATTTGGCGCCGAATTATCCGGTGCCCTTTATCGATCAGCTGAAGCAGCTGGTCGAACTGCACCAGGCGGCCGAACTAGCCATGAAGGACTTGGTTGTCCGACTGTGGACCGCGGAGCCAATTCCAAGCAGTTACTTCGGACTCGTGAAGCAGATTGTTGGCGCGTGCCCTCGGCTTGATGTCATTAAGAGATCGGTACGTATAGATGGTGCGCGCATGGCGTTTGCCCGTGCGAAGGTGCATTGGGGGAAGCTTGATGCTGAGAAGCTGATGACTGAGGGGCCACCGGAGGGTAAGGAGCATCGCAAGCCCGAGTTGTACTATGAAGGTGTACTAAAGGGCGCCCGCCTTGTGGCGGATAAATGTACCAAAGACATTATATTTCTCTGAAGGCAGTCGTGCCATTCTTTGTAATGTGGGATAATGGCACTTTTATTATTTATTGCCTGTTTTGTTTGAATGTTTGTTCTTCCTGTGCGGTTGTTTATTGTATGTGAATCCTGAGAGTTGGCCAGTCGTCGGCTTCTGCCCCCACGTAAAAAGTACAGGGGTGTTCGGGACATACCTGAACACGCTTTATCCCATTGTTGGGTCCTTTTAAGCAGGTGTTCCTCGCCACGAACCAGGCAATCAGACTATAGGGCTTTATCACTCTCACTTAGCCATAGGAATTCGAGTATGGTGGGCGCAGCCCCTAGTGTTCGGAAGGCCGAACTAGGGGCTCTATTGGCGCCTGATCGGAAGACCGATCCGTCGCACTTTGCATTTATAATGGCATTATGCGGAATAAATCTTTAAAGATTTTACAACCTCTCGAACAGCTGACCAGCTCTCGCTGTATCATGACAGTCAGTTTTCGGCTTTCTCTACTGAGGTGCTCGTCCGGAAGAACCGGGACACAATCGCAGTAGTTCTCCCAGCGCTACCTTAGCCGATGGGACGGAACGCAAGGTACCAAAACATGGGAGCCGGGCAAACCCAAATAATGACCCAAGACATGATTCGGAGCTGATGCATATAGTGCTATAAGTTCGGGGAGCCGAGCAACCGAAAAGGTGGTCGGACTTTATTGCCGTACTATGAAGCCCCTGGCATAATCGGGCATAACACAAGGCGTGGGTGTCGTTTGTGACAAAGAGGCGTCGATAAGAAACGACGGTCGGTAAATGTTATTTAAGTCTATGCGTTGTAGTAAAATGACATGTCTATGCATATGAGTTCGGTGTATGCTTATGGAAAGGAGTATTTTTGGCGGAACCTGTCGTGGCCAGACTGGAGGAGGCTGTGTGTGGATCTGAGGTGTATCCGGACTGCCTGCCTTGTGCGTCCGAGCTGATTCCGCATCGCCAGTCCTGTTCTGTGCCAAAGTTAGTCTGTAAAGACAAATGCTTAAAGGCAGCTGCATATACCGTTGTGTTTGAACCGCGGGTGCCTGATCGGAGCCTGGCTGAACCTTGCCATAAAGTAGTTCGGATTCCTCAATTGGTGTCCAGGTGTTTGGCTGTCAAATCAAAATTTGATAAACAGGCACGACTCGCTGTTCCAGCGGCGGTATGATTTCCACTCTAGTGGTGGGGTTCGACCTTGCCCATAGTTGTGACTATGTCACGCGGGACTGGCCTGATGTTGTACCTCGTTGAATCTAGCCGACGTGGTTCGTCCCAGTAGTATATGGTAATTACTATATAAAGGGATAATACCTAAGACTTATTCTTTGGTGTGGTATTTGTTTGGTGATCCGAAGACAACCATTAGTATGGTGGGTCAGTTGAAATCTGGCCTTTGTGCCTTACATCTTTGAGGAGATGTTATTGATAGTTTTATGCATGTGGGGGCTCGTGTAAAATGGAGCCCCCAAGCTACTGGGTAGATAGTGAGTGCAATGAAATTTCTATGGCTGGTGTTGTCCGGACGGTCAATGTGATTAGAGACAATCGGCCGTATTTTTGCACTGTGAGGGGATCTTCCTCACCGTGTTTGATTGGTCCTTTGTTGTTCGAGACCTCCCTTTATTGTTTTCGGTGCAAGATCGGCCGTTTTGTTTGGGAGGTCCTGCATTCTCTATTGGTATGCTTGGCCGCCCTTCTGGGGGTACCATGAATTTCACATGGTTGATCGAGTATGCTGCCTGGGCCGGATGGGTCTGAGCTGTTTTTTTTCGCTGACCGGACTGGGGACCGCTGAATTCGGTACCAACTTCCCTGACTTGACGTTTATGATGATTGCGTCGAGGCTTGAGGATGCCTCCTCGTGTATCCTTCGTATTGTCTTGGACCGTGGTGGTATGTTGACGTCGGGGTATGTGCCTTGGGTTCTCCTTCTTAGGTTGAGGTAGCAAATTATGCCATGTGTGCCCTTTGTCGGGGCGTCCAAGTCCGTATTCTTCTGTGGCCAGGACCTTGGTCCATCTGTCCACGAGCAAATCTTGGTCAGCTTTGAGCTGCTATTGCTTCCTTTGCAGGCTCCTCAAAGTGGCCATGAGCCGTCGCTTGAAGCAGACTTGTTCCACGGGATCTTCAGGTGCGCCGAATTCGGCATCGCCGAGGCTTACCTCGTCTTCGAAGGAGGGCATATAGTTGTTCCTCTCCAAGTATCCCACCGTGGCCAGTCCGGCCTGCTTGAAGGCAGGTTGATCAGGGTTGTATTCATCTTTGGCACCATCCGGATTGTTTTTGTCCCCTGTGCCGGTATTGTTGTGGCGGGGCTTGGAGCGGCGTTGACAACGCCCATGCTTTGCTTTCTTCCCTGAGGGGTTATCCTCCGTTGCCTCATCGCCATTGGTTTCCTTTGGAGTGTCCGCCATATATATATATCATATGAGGAGGTGGTTGTCCACTGCCCTATGAGCGGTGGTTCCTGTTCTTCTCCTGCATCGTCGTCCATATCGTCGATGTCTTCGGAGTCAAAGTCAAGCCCGTCGGTTAAATTATCGATCGTGGCAATGAAGTGGGTGGTGGGTGGGCAATGAATTCCTTCATCGCCTACTTCCCACTTGAGCCGGACATAGTTCGGGAAGAGTCTCCTGACAAAGAGAGAGAGACTTTAACGAGTTTGGCACGTCGCCCAAGCACGAGTGCTGGAAGATATCTGCGACGGTGAACTTCATTGCCGGAGCCCAACCAGGTTCGGCGGGCTCAGGAGTGCGCGGACTGGGACCTACGACCGGATACGAGTCCGGGGGTCCGACGTCACAGGCTTCTTTGGCGGTGAGGCCTATGTTCGGCTCTACCGCCGATGAGTGTGCGTCGCGCGGGGTGGGGTCCATCCACCCGTCCTCGGGCGGCGCGATCTGCCCCGGATTTAGGTCCGGGGCTCCTGCAGGGGCGATATCCCGAGCATTATCCAACAACAAGTCTAAGTCGTGCTCATCGTGATTGTCCGGCGCTCCTGGCACAGGCCCGAACCCGTCGAAGATCAAGTCTCCGCGGATATCGGTCGTGTAGTTCAGGTGTCCGAACCTGACCTGGTGGCCAGGGGCGTAGTTGTCGATCTGCTCCAGATGGCCAAGCGAATTGGCCCGCAGTGCGAAGCAGCCGAACACGAAGATCTGTCCGGGGAGAAAAGTCTCACCCTAGACCGAGTTATTGTTGATGATTGAAGGAGCCATCAGGCCTTGCAGCGACGACACAGACGAACTCTCAATGAAAGCACCAATGTCGGTGTCAAAACCGGCGGATCTCGGGTAGGGGGTCCTGATCTGTGCGTCTTAGGCTAATGGTAACAGGAGGCAAGGGACACAATGTTTACCCAGGTTCGGGCCCTCTCGATGGAGGTAAAACCCTACTTCCTGCTTGATTGATATTGATGATATGAGTAGTACAAGAGTTGATCTACCACGAGATCGTAGAGGCTAAACCCTAGAAGCTAGCCTATGATGATTATGATTGGATCGTCCCTCTAAGGACCAACCTCTCTGGTTTATATAGACACTGGAGAGGGCTAGGGTTTACATGGAGTCGGTTACAAGGAAGGAAATATGATATCCGGATCGCCAAGCTTGTCTTCCACGCAAAGGAGAGTCCCATCCGGACACGGGACGTAGTCTTGAATCGTATCTTCACGCTCCAATAGTCCGGACAAAGTATATAGTCCGGCTATCCGGATACCCCCTAATCCAGGACTCCCTCAGGGGCCGGATGTTTGGGGACTGTCTATCCAGGAGCACTGATTTTGCGTTCTAGGTGCCGGATGTCCGGTCGGGGACCCGGATGTCCGGCATGTGGCCCGGATGTCTGGCCCGACAATTCCAGATTGGGATTTGGACTTCGAAACTCGATTTGGGGCGGAAATTGATGATTTTGGGGGCGAAGTTTGATGGATTTCGTGGATGGAAAGTGGGGAAACTTGGGGGAAAGCTAGATATACTTGAAACCAAGCAAATCCCTGGATCAAAATCAACAAAACATCATCAAACCAACAAATCACAAACAAAATTGGGGGCTATTTTTTTGGTGGGGATTTTCGAATTTAGGACGAAATCAAGCAAAAGAAGGCTAGAAAACGGTGGGAGGGACTCCAAATACGTGATCAACGTGGCTCATGATACCATATGATATGGGGCTAACCCGGTGTAGGCTACGATTGGAGTGGATTCCCTCGAAGAACACGATGAACATGGGGAAGAACGGAGAGAAATCACAAGGGGAAACACTCAAGAACAAGTCTAATCACACATCCACTAGACAATCAAACACATAAGATCCACAAGGTACATGAACAACAAAAGAAAAGATACAAGGTAAAGTTCATCTTCAACAGGTCTTGAGGTTTTCCCTTCTTGAATACCGTAGGAGCTTCTCACATGCTCACATGGAGGTCCTGAACTCCATGGGTGTGGTGGTCTCTCTCTCTCTCTCAAGAGTAGAGGTAGGTAGGAGCAAATATCACATACAAATGAGCTATCACTTTGCTACCCTAACTAGGAGGAGGGGGTGGTCTATTTATAGTCTAAGCCATGAAGGGGTAAGTGGGAAAGGGGATACATGGGCCTCTGGCCCGGGGCTGCGCATAGGCAGGCGCCGGATGTCCAGGTTGGGGGCTGGATGTCCGGGGCTTTGGGACAAGCCGGATGTCCGGGGTTTCGGCCGGATGTCCGGGCTGAAGTGGCACTTCGGTCGCTCTCTGGATACGTAGGTGTCGGATTTCCGGGACGGGTGCCGGATGTCCGGGCGTTGCTGAGGCGCCGGATGTCCGGGGCTGGCGCCGGATGTCCGGCCGCTGATGATGTTGGCCGTCTGTTGGGGCAGCTCCTGCGCGGCTGCCCAGGCGCCGGATGTCCGGCCTCTGGCCCGGATGTCCGGCTGCTGTAGATTCAGCAGCTTCGTCTTCTTCCGTCGTCACTTCCAGGCTTCCCTCGCGGATGGTGTAGTTGTTCCTTGGTGCTTGCACTCCTCCTCAACATCCGTGAAGCTCCGACAATACCTATGCATGCACACGAGAGGGGTGTCAAGTAGTATACCATCCTCAAAGGGGTCAACTGAGCACGTGTAAAGGAGATGATTCACCTTTGGGTATGTGAAGTAGATGTCGCACGTGTCACTCGCCAAACGGACTCTTGACATGGCGATGTCCGTAGGATGCTCCGCATCAGGGTGCCTGTTGTACACACGCGTTCAGTTTGATAATGCCAGTAAAAAAGACAAAAAATCGTATGTGTAGAAAAAAAACTGAACGTAACATATGTTTTACCGTAATTCCTACGCCGCGGATACCACAGACACCTATTCCCCATAAAAATGAACGGGCACTCAGGTTTCATATCCCAAAATTCCCGAATTTTTGGAAGTTCCTGATATTTTTTTAATGCCATTTTCATATAGGGATATTTTTTTAGTGCTATTTTCATATAGGGGTGGGTGGCACCCGAGAGCTGCAATGCATTTTCCAGCGTTTAGGTCACTACTTTACTGCTATTTCATCTCGATGTTCAGAATCCTGACGAGAGTGCGGCAAATGGAACTAGAAAGACCAAGCCTAGTATGTGACTTATTGAAAATATGATGATCTGTCTATATACAGATGGTCAATGCCAAACACACTGCAAATGATATGTCAATAGATTTGCCGGAGTGGCATTTATATGGTACAAAACTACAGAGAATTGCGCGGGCGTGGACAATCCGTCAATGCTCACATCTTCCTCAGGTTATCAAGCCGTGCCTGCAAGTCATCGTCTATTCCACCGTCCATCCCGCCCGCAGCTTCAGCTTGAACAGGCGCCTTTCCCGCTGCAACCGGCATGGCGACTGCGGTAGCCGGAGCCTTGACAAGCTGGGTTCAGAGCAAAATATCAACGTTACTCATATCCCACTGTCTCATCCTGGTGTTTCAATCTCTATGATAGAATCAACACGAAAATACAGGGATAAATCTTACCTCAGAGTTGATGTCGATGCCGATTTCGTCGAGGACCTGGCTAACTAGCTCTTCTGTTTCTTCCTCCTCCTCATCACCCTCTAAGGCGTCGTCGATGGCATCACCCATAACCTCGCTGACCATTTCCATCTTCTCATTTTGCATCTCAAAGTCCCGCATTATCTTCTGCAGTGCCGGTAGATTCATCTGCCTGTTCATCTGTGACATGGCTTTTGTGACGCCCTTCATGGCTTCCCCCATTGCTTGTGTTGATTTCAGGGTCTATAAAATTTTAGCACGCAAACTTAAGCAAATGAGAAAAAACAGAGCTTCCACAATATAATGAAGCCTGACCTCATCACATTGCAGAATGTGCACATATCTAAATGTATGAAATATACAACATCTGCTTGGATTAAAATGCTACCTGAATACGAAGAGATACACCTTGCAACTGGGACTTCAGGGCATAAAATTTCGTGATCTGATGCCTTGTGCGAATAAGGTCCTTTGCCATAACTTTCACAGCTCCCTGAGAACAACGTCCATAAAATCAAAGCACGTTCCATTAACTTGCAAAGCCTATTGCCTAAAATATGAGCACTTGCACGCAGAAAAAACTTAAGTGGCAGACACACACCCTATGACCTACAAATTTAAGATTCCAAACACAAAATTGGCTTACCCTATTCAGGAGACATCAACATAAAACTTTGTGACTGGAATAGATAAATCAACATGACTGAATTAATTCATATGTGCATGAAGACACCATTTCCTATTGTATCATGGAACAATCAAGTGCGAGGATAATAGCACGCCATATTTCAATTAACTATGGCAGTGACAGCTTAAAACTATGGCAGTAGCAGGGAAGAATGGTTGCTGTTCTTATGATCTTAATGCTTGCAAGATTGTGCTGAGATAAAAAAGAATAATCGTATCATCTAGGTACCCTGCAACGTCACTTTGCTGACAAAGTTGGTATTTCTTATGCTACCACAGATGCAGATTGCAAGTTAATCTTCATAGTTTTATGGAGGTCGATTATAAATGAGTAATAGACGACAAGAGAGATTTGGCAATTTCAGTGCACATACCATCTGTCCTTGCTTGGCTACCTTCTTGATCTCAGCGATGAGCTTCTTCTCCTGAGTCTGGAGGCCCTGCCTCTCCCTTTCGATCTCCCTAATAGACTTATCTAGCATCCGCTTGTTCTCCCGCAGCAGCTCTATCATCAACCAAACAAAAGAATGATGAGAACTCTTTCTGCCAAAAAAACCCGGGAGAGCTAACCTCCATCATTGTGTTGTGTCCCCCATATGCCGAAGTCTACAATTTACAGGGATCCGGTGTACATGGGAAATCAACTCCGGTTTAGAATTGAATGGGTAGCAGTAGCATTACAATTTACAGGGCTCCAGTTTCTTAAGTTATTTGGTTTCTTCAGCAAATCAAGTGCAGAATTTACAGGAACAAGTAGAATCAAGTAACTCCAAACCAATATTCATGTCCTTTGCATTGCTTGGTAGTTAACGGCGTCCCATTGGGCAGTAACAGGTGAAAACTGAACACAAGATTATAGCAGCTAAAGAGGAGAAGATCC
>NC_041387.1:188549362-188551163 GCF_002162155.2 Triticum dicoccoides | reverse complement strand
CCTGGTAGCGCAGTACCCAACCAAGTCAACAAAGATACTAGTAGTACTACAATCTGCAGACGAGGTTCCCGCGAGAGCTAGGGTTTGATGGAAGAACCCGAGAGAGAGATTAACGTCATAGTAAACTTCAATTTTGGATGATCAAGCCGACAAAAAAGGGGCACGGGCGGGCGGATTACTTGTCCACAACAAGGTAAAAGGGCGTGGAATTTGTTGGTCCCTCCGGATTGGTAGCACAGGAAAACAAGTAGGATCACAAAATCCAGGAGGAGGAGAGATACGAACCAGCTGGGGTCTTCCGCTTGCCGAAGAGGAAGCTCATGGCGGCGGGCGGAGGTCAGATCTGGCTGGCCGGCTGCTTGGATTGGGCTAAACTGTGAGTCCCACGGATCGATCTGGCTGTTCCCCTCCCTCTTGCGCGTCGGATGGTGGAGGACTAGATACGGCGGAGATGAGATGGGTGTTGAGCTGTTGACGCGGATTGGTTTTGGTGGGTTAGTTGATTCGTCAGCAAGGCATCCCGATATTGGGTTGGGTTCGTTGCTGATACCGTGTCCACGCGGTTTGAGATTGGACGCTTCCCTGCTTTATTCTCCTTCCTCTAGTCAGCTAGACAGGTTACCGCTGAGATTACTGTAAAAAAATAGTTACTCCGCTGCTTGGGGTGATTCCCCAGTCAATGTTCCTTCAATGTCTTCCATCCGAAACCCTAATTGACACCTAAAGTTTCCTTCGCGCCGCCTCTCGATCACCTTCCTCTCTTCCATCACTGACCTCATAGGCGGCCAATAGAGTGAGGGCACGTTCCTTTTGTTAGATTTTGGTTCTCTCATGGCATTGCTGAGGTAGTGACAACAATAACGTGTTGTAATAAGTTGCTTCGGTGTCTTCTGACCTCGACGATATTTGATATGGTGTCGGAAAAGAACATGTGAGGATAAGTGTTGTTAGATCTGCACTTCAGATCTTAAAAATTGGTGTGTCAACTCGGGAAGTCACTTGGTTGGTTTTTGACACGACGACTTCAACCTCTTCTTTTTATTAATTTGTTCGGTGGTAAGATCAGTTTCTCTACCCCTATGGATTAGTTGTGAATGATTGCAAGTTTACACTACTTGGGGCGACTCCCCGGCCAATTCCTTCAACGGTTACTACATCTCGTTGCTAGCGGCGAGTAGTTTTTTGCAGTATTCAAAGCCTTGGATGTCAAGGGTGTTTGCAGGTATCACTTTCTATTGCGGCCCCTCACTTCTTTTTAAAAGCAATATATTCCTTTTATTGTCTGTTCGGTGCAAGTTTCAAACACTGGTTGATGAAAACGAAAAGACAACCATAAAAGTTCTTGATGTATTTTACATTTTTAGTTGTCGTTTTGTGTCGAGTTTGTTCTTCTTTTATACAGTCCATTATGAATATCATATATGAGATGCCTATTGGGTGTCTTTTACTTGAAAAGGGGTTATAGATTTTACTTGTGCAAAATAAATTTCATGACTTCTTAAAGCTTACAAAAACTCTAGATTTCGTGACAAGGTCAAGTGATCAACCTTCCTTTTCATGTGTAGAACAGAAAGGGAAAAAAAACTCCAATCCGAAGATCGTCACTATGTGGGTAGACATTCCTTCCTCACCACCTATCCTTTTGCTGCAAAAGGAGATAGCGGAGGCTAATAAGAAAAGAAAACTTTAGTTATATGTACGTTGTCGATTTTTAAAATTTGCGTAAGTCAATTTTTCGATTGTCGATTCTTTTTGTTCATATTCTTTTTTAGTGTCTTTTGTTCATATTCATGTTGTCTCC
>NC_041387.1:188532893-188548960 GCF_002162155.2 Triticum dicoccoides | reverse complement strand
ACCCGTTGTCTATGTTTTTTGTCTTCTACTTATGTATTTTCGCCTTTTCTTATTTCCTTTTTAGTCGGGTTTTCCTTTTTCTCTATGAGTATTTTGAGATATTGGATTAGTGTAAATCGCCACACACATGTACTATACAAAAATGTGTGTAACTTATACTTAGAGTGTAAAAATTGCACTGTTACATGTTTATTCTTTCCATATTACAAAAAGTGCAATTTCAATGCAAAGTTGTATGCAACTTTTTATTTTATTTTAAAATTTTATTTCTTCTTAAAGAGTAATACCAATGCCACTAATTCATTTTTCTCAGAATACTTTTTTTTTTATAATTTATATTTTAGTTTTCTTTATTCTTACTAGCTAATACCAATGCAATTAATTCATTTATTTCTGGAAAACTTCCTTTTACGAAAAGTTCCCTATTCTATGCTTATTTATGCGTGTTATAAAAAAGTGCAATTTTATGTGTAAATTGCGTGTAAAATTTATCATTATTTTTTGTGTTTTTTTATTTTCTTCCTTCTTAAAGGGTAATACTAATGCGCCTAATTCACCTTCTCTTAGAAAACACATTTTTTATATATTTGCATGTGTAAATATACATGCAAGTACTATATAATATGTCTGTAAATTATACTAGACTTCGGAAGTTACACCATTATATGTTTATTCTTTGCATATTATAAAAAATGCTATTTCAGAGCAAAGTTATGTACAAGTTTTTGAAGATTTTTTTCACTTCTTGATGGCTAATACCAAAGTCATTAATTCGTTCCTCCTTACCAAACTTCATTATTATTACTAACAAAAGAGCCCGTGCGTTGCAACGGAAGAGAAAACATAACACACGCTCTTAACCCAACAACCATCACTCAAGATCACAATAGGTCCATCTCCTTTATTTTCGTGAGATGTCATATTTGTGTTGCCGCTTATCCTCTATTAGGTAGAGATATAGCAAATATGCCCGTGCATTGCAATGGGGAAAAACAATTAGACTATGTCAGGATGAGATAAGGACTTTTAAAATGTCATGTCATAAACTACGTCCCATCTTGACCTAGCATTGCGCCATAGAAAGTTGTGTCAATTTTTCTGGGAGCAAGCATTGTAGAACATAAAAACCCTTTTTTACCCGATGCGTCATGGACTAAATAAAATCATAAAACAACCTCTATGTATCTCTAAAAAATATTTAAGTGATGGTTCGTCTTTTCGTTATTTACGTATCTGTTTGAATTTTTGCAAACATTTTCTAAAATTTTATGGACATAATTTTCAAATTGTTGAATATGTTTTGAATTCACGATCACCTTTTAAAAATCATGAATATTTGTTTTGAAATAATGTTTTTATACTATGCAAACAGTTTCTTAATCTTATTTATTTTATGATTTCTCTACCATTTTCTGAGTTCGCGAACATTTTACGATTTCTATACAAAATTCAACTCACAACCTTTTAAATTTTGGAATTTCTCCATTGAATTTAAAAGAGAAAAACATAAACAGAAATAAGAAGAAAAAAAGTAAAAAAAAATGAAAAGAAAACAGAATGACCAGTGCGGCACTCTTCTACTTGTGTTTTATTAGGGTACCACTGTGTAATAATCAAACCCCGCGGCGGCCTTCAAGAAAAAAAAAACTGAATCGTTTTTTTCACTTATAGGTGGCATAGTGGGTAATTTAGGGCAACTTCGAGGATAGTTTTTATGACGTACGACAGAAACCCAATTCTCTTTATTATTAGGTAGAGATTATTATTTTAT
Source organism: Triticum dicoccoides (assembly GCF_002162155.2). NCBI lineage: Eukaryota > Viridiplantae > Streptophyta > Magnoliopsida > Poales > Poaceae > Triticum > Triticum dicoccoides. Next base: position 188,547,189 of record NC_041387.1, on the reverse strand, counting down.
TTTATTTTTAATTCATTTCTTTCTTACTAAGGGTAATATCAATGCCACTAATTCATTGATTCTTAGCGAACTTTATTTAAAAAAGCACTGTTATATGCTTATTCTTGCATGTTATAAAAAATGCAATTTCTGTATAAATTGTGTGCAAATTTTATTATTATTTTTATTTGTATTTTCTTTATATCCTTAAAGGGCAATAATAATGCCACTAATTTATTCTTTTTTATTAACTTCATTTTTTTCGTTATTACTATTTTTTGTTATGGTTCAAATCAAACCCAAGTATCTTGTGAGCTTTTGTTTAGTGGTTAGAAAGGATCAATGACTCCTATAAAAAATTGACCGACCCAAATAGGTGCAAGTCGATTTTGATTCAATCGCATCGAGAAAACATTGGCTTGCCCAAAAAATATTTAGGCAACTTGTCCCTAGCCGGCTAAAACAAATCTTGTTGACTTTTCAACGATCTTTGCTTTATCCCATCACTTATGGGTTGAAGTCTTTACCTAATAATAAAGTAAATTGGATTTCTTTCGTCCGTCAGGCTATTTTTCAGAAAAGTCCCTTTATTTCAGAGAATTCAACCCACAGTCTTGTTTTAAGTTAAAATGAATCATTATTTTCGTATTTTACACAAAAGTCCCTATCTTTTCTTGAAATCAACCCGCCGTCCGGATTTAAGTCACGCCCGAACCATTATTTTACATTTTTCGAAAACCCCCTAATGTTTTAGGTAATTCATCCGCGGATCATATTTAAGTCAAACAAATACTTTTTAAAATCATCCATATCTTTTAAACCGTAACTCCGATTTGAACATGTTATATATGAAATTTGATTAGAAAAATATATAGAATATGAATATGAGATTATTTTTACCTTTTAAGTATCTTTAAATATTATTTTGGAATATATTTGAGTCAAACCAAATGATTTTCTAAATTATCTGTATCTTTTAAACCGCAATTTTGATTTTAACATATTATATATGAAATTTTATTAGAAAAATGTGTGGAATCTAAATATGATGTTAATTTTACCTATTAAATATTTTTAAAATATTGTTATGGAAGCAAACTTATAATTTATAGCGCAAGATCCGTTTTTTCATACTGGCGGCGATCCGGATTGCAAATAAACACTCTACTATAACCATATACGGAAAAGAAATCATCGATGACTACACGTGCATACCTCTGAAAAATGTCGCAAGGAAAAACAACAGATTTCTCATCGCGAGAGTGAGAGAAAGCGAGCAAGAGAGAGAGAGAGAGCGAGGGAGAGAGAGAGGGAGAGGAGGAGAGAAGGAGAGAGAGAAACGCCTTAGGATTAACCATATTCAACACACGTTTTTTGTTGTTTTGTGTGAATACCGAGGCCATCATCGGCGAGGGTGAGAAGGAGGATAAGCGGCAACACAAATATGATGCCTCGCAAAAATAAAGAAGATGGACCTATTGTGGTCTTGAGTGATGGTTGTTGAGTTAAGAGTGTGTGTTATGTTTTCTCTCCCATTACAACGCATGGGCTCTTTTGCTAGTTAAACTTATATTTGTTGAGTCTCTAATTTTGTTATGAACCGAAAGAGTTGTATTTGTGCAAGTTGAAAGCTGGCGACATTAGGGTTGAGGTTTTGATGGACTCGCCTGTAGTTTGTTTGTGATGTACAACAAGTTGGCATTTTTGGGAACCAGTGGCATAAGCTCACCTAATTAAGAGGAGAGAGTTGATCAATCAATTAGAGAAAAATTGATTAAAAATAATATAACAAACATAGTTGCCTAAATAAAACTAGGTCTTAAGCATTCGATGGATGCTGGAAGATGCAATAGACAAACATACCACATAAACCCACACGACAAAGACACAGGCTCATGGCCCTATGATACGTCTCCGTCGTATCTATAATTTTTGATTGTTCCATGCCAATATTCTACAACTTTCATATACTTTTGGCAACTTTTTATACTATATTTTGGGACTAACATATTGAACTAGTGCCCAGTGCCAGTTCCTGTCTGTTGCATATTTTATGTTTTGTGGAAACCCCATATCAAACGGAGTCCAAACAGGATAAAAACGGACGGAGAATTATTTTGGAATATTTGTGATTTTTGGGAAGTAAAATCAATGCGAGACGGTGCCCGAGGTGGCCACGAGACAGGGGCCCACGCCCACTCCAGGTGGGCGCGCCCCCACCCTCCTGGGGCCCTCGTAAGGCGGTTGATGCCCTTCTTTGGCCGCAAGAAAGCTAATTTTTGGAAAAAGATCTGGGCGAAGGTTTGAATCCAATCGGAGTTACGGATCTCCAGATATAAAAGAAACGGTGCCAGGGCAGAATTCCAGAACGCAGAAATAGAGAGAGACAGAGAGACAGATCCAATCTCGGAGGGGCTCTCGCCCCTCCCAAGCCACGGGAGCCAAGGACCAGAGGGGAAACCCTTTTCCCATCTTGGGAGAAGGTTAAGGAAGAAGAAGAAGAAGGGGGGCTCTCTCCTCCTTGCTTTCGGTGGCGCCGGAGCGCTGCCGGGGGCCATCATCATCACCGCGATCTTCACCAACACCTTCGCCATCTTCACCAACATCTCCATCACCTTCCCCCATCTATATTCAGCGGTCCACTCTCCCGCAACCCGTTGTACCCTCTACTTGAACATTGTGCTTTATGCTTCATATTATTATCCAATGATGTGTTGCCATCCTATGATGTCTGATTAGATTTTCGTTGTCCTACCGGTGATTGATGAATTGCTATGATTGGTTTGAATTGGATGTGTTTATTATTGGTGCTGTCCTATTGTGCCCTCTGTGTCGCGCAAGCGTGGGGGATTCCCGTTGTAGGGTTTGCAATATGTTCATGATTTGCTTATGGTGGGTGGCGTGAGTGACAGAAGCACAGACCCGAGTAAGTAGGTTGTTTGCGTATGGGATAAAGGGGACTTGATACTTTAATGCTATGGTTGGGTTTTACCTTAATGATCTTTAGTAGTCGTGGATGCTTGCTAGAGTTCCAATCATAAGTGCATATGATCCAAGAAGAGAAACTATGTTAGCTTATGCCTCTCCCTCAAATAGAATTGCAATAGTGATTACCGGTCTAGTAACGTAGTTAATTGCTTAGGGACAATTTCACACTCCTACCACCACTTGTCCATACTAGCTATATTTACTTTATTGCTTCTTTATCTAAACATCCCCTAGTTTATATTTATGTGTTCTTTATTATCTTGCAAACCTATCCAACAACACCTACAAAGTACTTCTAGTTTCATACTTGTTCTAGGTAAAGCGAACACTAAGCATGCATAGAGTCGTATCAGTGGCAGATAGGGCTTGAGAGAATATTTGTTCTACTTTTAGCTCCTCGTTGGGTTCGACACTCTTACTTATCAAAACAGCCTACAATTATCCCATATACTTGTGGGTTATCTAGACCTTTTTCTGGCGCCGTTGCCGGGGAGTCATAGCATGGGGTGAATATTCTCGTGTGTGCTTGTTTGCTTTATCACTAAGTAATTTTTATTTGTTTTTCTTAGTTTTTTTCTATCTTTAGTTATGGGTAGGAAACGCAAAATATCAAAAAAAAATAGTTGTACCTACTGAACCAATGGTTGAAGAACCACTCAAAATCTATCACACTCCTGAAGCTTTTTACTTGGATCATCTTCGATCCCTTTGTGTTCGTGCTGAAACCCCCACTAGCTTAGTTGAGGGAAAATCTTTAGATGAGCATGCTTGTTATGTGCGACACCGTATATCTGAAAAAGGGAAACTTTTACTGGATCAAATTCATCGTTTGCAATGCTATGCTTGGACTTTATGTGAACTATATGATTTTACTTGTTGTTCTAAAAACCCTAAGAAACACCTTCCCTACCAATGTGAGTTTATTGATAATGGAATCGTATCTTCATATGCTAAGGGTGTTTGTAATTACTATGATGTACAACAAATTGATTTGTTGCTTTTAAGGGTGCTTATGAAATTGCTTCTTTGATTGAAAAGTATGATGCCACTCTCTACAAATCTGAAAATTTTGCCATACTTGAATATTGTTATGATAATTATGCTTCTAATTCCTATGTTAAACTATATATTGAGAAATTCTCCGCTGTCCAAGAAGAGACTAATATTTTGCAGGAAGCTACGGAAGAAGAAATTGATGAAACTGTGAGCTCATTGGATGAAAAAGATGATGAAGAGAGCGAAGAACAAAAGGAGGAAGAGCGGATTAGCTACCCGTGCCCACCTTCTAATGAGAGTAACTCTTCAACTCATACATTGTTTAATTTCCCTTCATGCTTACCGAAGGATGATTGCTATGATGATTGTTATGATCCCGTTGATTCTCTTGAATTACCCCTTTTTGATGATGCTTGCTATGCTTGTGGCCAAGATGCCAATATGAATTATGCTTATGGAGATGAACTTGCTATAGTTCCTTATGTTAAACATGAAATTGTTGCTATTGCACCCACGCATGATAGTCCTATTATCTTTTTGAATTCTCCCAACTACACTATATCGGAGAAGTTTGTGCTTACTAAGGATTATATGGATGGGTCGCCTTTTACCATTGCACATGATGATTTTGATGAATATAATATGCATGTGCTTGCTGCTCCTACTTGCAATTATTATGAGATAGGAACTACATCTCCGCCTCTTTATGTTTCCAACACGATAGAATTACAAGAAACTGCTTATACTATGCATTGGCCTTTACTTGGTGTGCATTAATTGTTCTTTTATGACATGCCGATGCATAGGAAGAGAGTTAGACTTCGTTGCTGCACGATATATGTTACTTTGTGCTCACTACTAAATTACAAATCATTGTTAATAAAAATTGGCTTTGATATACCTTGGGATCCGGGTGGATCCATTACTTGAGCACTATATGCCTAGCTTAATGGCTTTAAAGAAAGCACTGCCAGGGAGACAACCCGGAAGTTTTAGAGAGTCATTTATTTCTGTTGAGTGCTTTTATATAGTCTAAAAACAAAAAAAATAAAGAGGGGAACCTAAAAACTTTTCAAAAAGGAAAGTGAAAGTGAGAAAGACAAGCATTGTTGAAGTGGGAGCTAGCCTTGAACTTTGTTCATGCTCACGGAAACTTTGTGAATCTTTATTACAGAAACATTTCATCAAAAATAATTATCCCCTTGTATAATTCCATTGTATTATAAAAATAATATGCCAAGGTTTTCCTTTAGGATGTTTACAATGCTTGTTGGTTTGTACGGTGCAGGACAGAAACTTTGTCTGTAGTGAGCGATTTTACATTTTTAACTGGAACGTCAAACGGTTATGATTCTTATTGTACTGTATTTATGTACAAATTTTTTATTTTTCCTAATTTTGGTAGAATTGTTGGGGTACCAGAAGTATGGTGAATGTTCAGATTGCTACAGACTGTTCTGTTTTTGACAGATTCTGTTTTTGATGCATAGTTTGCTTGTTTTGATGAATCTATCAATTTATATCAGTGGATTTAAGCCATGAAAAAGTTATATTACAGTAGACACAATGCAAAAACAAAATATGAATTGGTTTGCAACAGTACTTAGAGTAGTGATTTGCTTTATTATACTAACGGATCTTACCGAGTTTTCTATTGAAGTTTTGTGTGGATGAAGTGTCTAATCGAGGATGTCTCGATATGAGGAAAAGGAAGAGAGGCAAGAGCTCAAGCTTGAGGATGCCGGAGGCACCCCATGTAAATATTCAAGGATACTCAAGCGTCTAAGCTTGGGGATGCCCCGGAAGGCATCCCCTCTTTCTTCAACAAGTATCGGTATTGTTTTCGGATTCGTTTCGTTCATACGATATGTGCAAGTCTTCGAGCATCTTTTGCATTTAGTTTTCAGTTTTCTTTTATGCACCATGCTGGTATGAGATAGTCCTTTGTTGATTTATAGAATGCTCATTGCACTTCACTTAAATCTTTTGAGTATGGCTTTATGAAATGCTTCATGTGTTTCACTTATAGCATTTGAAGTCTGGATTGCCTATTTCTCTTCACATAGAAAACCGCCATTTGTAGATTGCTCTTTTGCTTCACTTATATTTGTTAGAGCATGGGCATATATTTTGTAGAAAGGATTAAACTCTCTTGCTTCACTTATATCAATTTAGAGAGATGACATGAATTGGTCAATCACATGGTTAGTCATAAAATCCTACATAAACTTGTGGATCACTGAATATGATATGTTTGATTCCTTGCAATAATTTTGCGATATAGAGGTGATAATATGTGGGAGGTACTAGTAGATGGTTGTATTTAGTAAGCATGTTGGTGTTAAGGTTTGTGATTCGCGAAGCATGCACGTATGGTCTACTAACTATGTAACCAAATTGGCACGCATTGTATTTTGATTGTTTATCTTTGCGTGAAGGTCGGGGGCACGCGATGGTTAACTCCTACCAACCTCCCTGAGGGAGTCCTAGATTAAGGGGTCCTCGGACAGCTGGACTATATACTTTGGCCGGACTGTTGGACTATGAAGATACAAGATTGAAGACTTCGTCCCGTGTCCGGATGGGACTCTCCTTTGCGTGGAAGGCAAGCTTGGATATTCGGATATGTAGATTTCCTTCTCCGTAACCGACTCTGTGTAACCCTAGCCCCCTCCGGTGTCGATATAACCGGAGGGTTTAGTCCGTAGGACAACAGCAATCATAATCATAGGCTAGCTCCTAGGGTTTAGCCTCTATGATCTCGTGGTAGATCAACTCTTGTAATACTCATATCATCAAGATCAATCAAGTAGGAAGTAGGGTATTACATCTATCGAGAGGGCCCGAACCTGGGTAAAACATCGTGTCCCCTGCCTCCTGTTACCATTAGCCTTAGACGCACAGTTCGGGACCCCCTACCCGAGATCCGCCGGTTTTAACACCGACACTGACGCTTTCATTGAGAGTTCCACTGTGTCGTCGCGATAAGGCTTGATGGCTCCCTCGATAATATTCAACAATGCGGTCTAGGGGGAGGTTTCCCTTCCCGGACAGATCTTCCTATTCGGCGGCTTCGTATTGTGGGCCAACTCGCTTGGCCATCTGGAGTAGATCGATAGCTATGCCCCTGGCCATCAGGTCAGGTTTGGAAGCTTAAGCTATACCGCCGACATCCGCGGAGACTTGTTCTTCGACGGATTCGATCCCATGACAGGTGCGCCAAACAGTCACGACGGACATGACTTTGATCTGCCGCCGGACAGTATTCGGGAGATCGCACCTGCGTTGGCGCCGGGAATCAATCCGGAGCAGATCATGCCTTCCGAGGATGGGTGGATGGACCCCGCCACGGAGGCCGCACACTCATCAGCGTCGAAGCCGAACACTGATCCCACCTCCTGTGAGAGTGGTGTCATCGGACCCTCGGACTCATCTTCGGCTGCAGGATCCAAACCGCGTGCGTCCGTGCCCATCGAACCTGATTGGGCACCAGTCATGGAGTTCACCGCCGTGGATATTTTTCACCACTCACCCTTAGGTGATGTGCTGAACTCATTAAGGTCTTTGTCCTTGTCAGGAGATTCTTGGCCGAACTATGTCCGGCTCGAGTGGGAAGCGGACGATGAAGAAATTCGTGCCCCACCCACCACCCACTTTATAGCCACTGTCGATGACTTAACCGACGTGCTTGACTTCGACTCCGAAGACATCGACGGTATGGACGACGATGTAGGAGAAGAAAAGGAACCATCGCCTATAGGGCATTGGACAACCACCTCATCATATGATATTTATATGGTGGACACCCCTAAAGAAAACAATGGCGATGAGGCAACGGAAGCTAACCCCTTAGGGAAGCAATCTAAACACCGGCGTCATCGGCACCGCTCCGAGCCCCGCCATAGAAAAAATAGTGATGCCGGCACAAGAGATAACAATCCGGATGGTGTCGAAGACGAAGACAATCCTGCCAAGCCAGGCTTCGAGCAGGCCGAGCAAGAGGATGTGCAAGATAGCCCTAAAGAACAGGCAACTGATGGAGAATCAGAGGACGATAATTACATGCCTCTCTCCGAAGACGAAGTAAGCCTCGGCGATGAAGAATTCATCGTGCCTGAGGATCCCATCGAGCAGGAGCGCTTCAAACGCCGGCTTACAGCCACTGCAAAAAGCCTGAAGAACAAGCAGCAACAGCTTCAAGCTGATCAAGATCTGCTAACTGACAGATGGACCGAGGTCCTGGTTGCAAGGAATACGGACTCGAACGTCCTAGCAAAGGCTACCCAAAGCACATGCTGCTACCTCAACTCGAGGAAGAGGCTTTAAAACCCACGCTACCAGCGCACGATGCGGCTGACCGGCCACCCCGTGGCCACGACAAAACGACGTACCAGCCCGAAGTCTAGACCTCACCCCGTGGCCAATCAAACAATAACATTAAGGTTCGGGGCTACACGAAGGACCTGCGAGATGTATTGGAAAACAAAGCAGGACAGTCAAGATCGATCTACGGATCACGGGGACGCGCCCCAACGCATGACAAGGATCGTCACGCCGGATACACTAACCAATCCGGCCGGGCCGAATACAATGAAGCCCGGCACAGAGGCGCCACACATCCCCTATGCTTCACTGATGAAGTAATGGATCATGAATTTCCGGAAGGGTTTAAACCCGTGAACATTGAATCATATGATGGTACCACATTCACATGGCCCGTGGAGATGATCTACACGCCATCAAGTACCTCCCACTAAAACTAAAGGGACCGGCTCGGCATTGGCTGAACATCTTGCCGGCAAACTCCATTGGGAATTGGGAGAACCTGGCAGACACATTCCTTGACAACTTCCAGGGCACTTATGTGTGACCACCGGATGCTGATGATCTAAGTCACATAACCCAGCAGCCCAGAGAGTCAGCCAGGAAATTTTGGACCCGGTTCCTAACCAAAAATAACCAAATTGTTGACTGTCTGGATGCCGAAGCCCTAGCGGCCTTTAAGCATAACATCCGTGACGAATGGCTTGCCCGACATCTCGGTCAAGAAAAGCCAAAGTCCATGGTAGCTCTCACAACACTCATGACTCGCTTTTGCACGGGCGAGGATAGCTGGTTGGCTCGTAGCAATAATACAGCAAGCAATCCAGGCACATCGAAAGCTAAGGATAGCAACGACAAATTCATGGCGCAACAAACACAATCGCCGCAAAAACGGTGATAATGTCGAAGACACGTCAGTCAATGCCGGATTCAGCGGCTCCAAGTCCGGTCAGTGGAAGAAACCATTCAACAAAAACAATTAAGGCCCGTCCAGTTTTGACCGCATACTCGACCGTCCATGCCAAATTCATGGTACTCCTGGAAAACCAGCCAACCACACCAATAGAGAATGCTGGGTCTTCAGATGATCCGGCAGGTCAGACGCCAAAAACAAGGGGAAGGGGTCTCAAAGCGACGACGATGACAAAGAGCCCCACTCACCGAATACAGGAGGAAAGATGAAATTCCCTCCCTAGGCAAAAACGGTGAATATGATATGCGCAAGCCACATTCCCAAGTGGAAACATGCACTAAGGGCGGTCTATACAATCAACCCAAAGTTCAACCCATGGTCCTCTTGCCCGATCACCTTCGATCACAGGGACCACCCTACCAGTATCCGTCATAGCGGTTCGGCCGCATTGGTTCTCGACTCCATCATTGACGGATTCCACCTCACACAAGTCCTTATGGATGGAGGCAACAGCCTGAACCTGCTTTACCAGGATACAATGCGCAAAATGGGCATCAACCCCTCAAGGATCAAGCCCACAAAATCCACCTTTAAAGGTATCATACGAGGTATAGAGGCATGTTGCATGGGCTCAATCACACTGGAAGTGGTCTTCGGATCTCCAGACAATCACCGTACCGAAGACTTAGTCTTCAACATCGTCCCCTTTCGCAGCGACCATCAGGCACTGCTCGGACGAACCGCATTCGCTTGGTTCAACGCGGTGCCACATTATGCCTACCGTAAATTAAAGATGCCTAGTCCACGCGGCGTCATCACGGTTAATGCCAGGTCCAAATTCCCCCTCACGGCCGAAGGGTCTACCACCGCTTTAACAGCAAGAACAACGGATGGCATCTTATAGTCGAACCTCGAGTTGAAGGCCAAGCTCCCAGACACCATCAAAGGAGTCCGAACTACTGCGCGGCAGGATAGCCTGGCCCGCCCGGAGATTAATTAAAAACACTGCAGAAAAGGATAAAACAAGCCACATACTGCGGCTCAACCGCCAGGTGGCGCAAAACCATTTCTTATGTTTTCTTTACAGGTTCACCTTTACGTAGGCTATGATGGAGGGCGTGGGAACAGTTCGAGCGCGTCAGGGAATCTCTAGATATTCCCCTGTTATCATCCGACTACACCCCGGATCGGAACACAACTCCCGCATGCTCGGTATCAGCAGGTTCCGCAACCATATTTCTTTTTATCACATCATCTGTACTCATACGCATTGACGTATTACTCAAATACAACATGTGGATTTATGTGATGCTCACCTACTGCTATTTCTTATTTAAAACTCTTTTGTTAAAAGGCGGCTGCTTATCGCGATATGCCTTAATATGCCAGGGGCTTCGTCACGCCCATACTACGGCAAAAAAGTACGAACACCTTCACGGTAGTCCGGCACCCCGAAGTTATAGCATTATATGCATCAACTCGAATCATGTCTTGGGTCAATAGTTGGGTTTGCCAGGCTCCTATGTTTTGGTACCTTATGTTCCACTATATCGGCTAAGGTAGCACTGGGAGAACTACTGCGATTGTGTCCCGGTTCTTCCGGACGAGCACCTCAGTAGAGAAAGCTGAAAACTGACTGTCATGATGCAGCGAGAGCTGGTCAGCTGCTTGAGTGGTTCTAAAATCTTTAAGGATTCCTTCCGCATAATGCTATAACCAATGCAGCGTGCGACAGATCGCCCTTTTCCGATCAGGCGCTTATAGAGCCCCTAGTGCGGCCTTCCGAACACTAGGGGCTGCGCCTACCTTCCTCGTAACAACTCCTATGGCTAAGTGAGAGCGATAAAGCCTTATAGTCTGATTGCCTGGTTCGCTGTGCTGAACACCTCCTTTAAGGACCCAAAGTTGGGGTAAAGAGTGCACAGGTTCCCGAACACCCCCGTACTCACTACGTGGGGGCGGAAGCCGACGACTGGCCGACTCTCAGATTAATATATAAAGCGGCCGCATAGGAAGAATTTTTTTCAAAAAACAAGCAATAGATGATAAGAATGCTCTTGTTCAAATATTACAAAGGACGAACATGACCATATTTATGGAAATATAATGTCGTTGGTGCATTGCTCCGCCGCAAGGCAGGCTCCCTTCAAGACACCTTCATAATAAAGTTCGGGCTTGCGGTGCTCCTTCCCCTCCGGTGGTCCCTTGGTCATCAACTTTTCTGCATTCATCTTCCCCCAATGCACCTTGGCGCGGGCGAAGGCCATTCGAGCACCTTTTATGTAGACCAACCGCTTGATGACTTCGAGTTGTGGGCAGGCACTTACAAGACGCTTCACGAGTCTGAAGTAGCTGCTTGGAATCGGCTCAGCAGGCCACATGCAGATAATTAAATCTTTCATGGCTAACTCGGCTGCCTTATGCAGCTCGACCAGCTGCTTCAGCTGATCGGAGAAAGGCACCGGATAATTCGGCGCCAGATACTGCATCTAGAAGAGCTTATCCGCAGTATTCCCCCCTTCGGCTCGGTAGAATTGGGCGGCATCAAATATGCTGTGCGGCAGCTCCGCAAATACCCATGTATACATCAAAACTCAAGTTGTCAAATTTGATTTTGTCACATCCGATACTTGCTTTGTACAGAAAAAGCCTTACCAGCCGCAATCTTCCTCGCCTCCTGGATTTCCCGCCGGGCATCACTTGTGGCTTGGCGAGCCTGGGAGAGTTCGGATTCTTTCCCTGCTAAACTCTGCTCCAAGGTCTCGCATTTCCGCATGGCCTCTTGAAGCTCTCGCTCAGCCTCAATAACTCTAGCCTCGTGTTTCTCACGAAGAGCCCGCTCTGCGGCTGCCTTCTTCTCGGCTTCGGCCATAGCCCTCCTGAGAGCCTCAATTTCGGCCGTCGCTCCTAGAGCACATTATAAAAATATTTCCATCATGTACACTTATTCATTTGTGCTACATAAACAAGGTTTCTACATACCTTGATTATTCTCCAGCTGTCTCTTCACTTGGCCAAGTTCTCCTTCGGCCCGCTCCAGACTATGCCGCAGTCCGGATAGTTCCACAGCTTGAGAGGCGGCAGTTGCTATAGATGCCTGCTGGTTAAAAAATAGTGATAAATGTCATCAAGTGAGTCTCCTGCGAGCATGAATTTGATCCTCTGTCCGGTTCTTTCTTTCACCGAACACTGTATCAGGGGCTACTATCTATACCATGACACTCTCCCAAAAACTCATAAAACATACCTCAAAGCCTCTTATGAGGCTGATACAGGATTCATTCAGTCCACCCTTAGCGGACTGAATCTTCTCAATCACCGCACCCATGAGGGCACGGTGTTCATCAACGATGGAGGCACCCTTCAGCGCAGCCAATAAAGTATCGGACACCTCTGGTTGGACGGAGGCGGCCGGTGGAACAGGCATACCTCCTCCAGTTGGCGGAGGCTGTCTGTCTGACTCGGGGACCTTATGGGTCTCTAGAATCATGTCCGGCTTGGGTCCGGATTCAAGATGACCCCCGCCGTCGACACCCACGGGAGCTTTCTCTCCCGTGTGACCGGCCCCGAAAGTATGGACTCCTGGCACCGCCTTTGCGACCTTCTCCTCTCCTCCATGGCCTGGGTCCTTTTGGGACGAAACCTCGATGTCATTCCTACGTTTGGAGAAGGAGGCCTTCGGGGTTGTCCCGCTCCCCATAGTGTCCGAACCCAGCAGATCTTCTGACAAGGATTCTTCGGCACGAGGCTTCGCCGGACTGAAAAAGAAAAGCACGGCACAAATTAGAATGTGATGCCATGACAAGTTCGGATGCATGAGTGTGTTTGGATTTTGTACTTACGAGTTCACCTGGGGCTCGGCCCTGGGATCCCACTCCGGGCTGCTATCGGTGGCGCCGGTGGACTCCTCTTGAAGAGGAGTTTTTCCCCTCTTAGGCGAATCGGCCTCCAAGGAGTTGGAGGCTGTTCTTTTCTTCTTTCCCCCTGCGGGGGATTCGTCCTCCTCCTCCACGTTCTCTTCGGAGGAAGAATGGGCATTGGAGTCTTCGGATTTCGTGTCTGGGGCACCATGGCGATGGAGGCCGCCCTGGTCTTCTTGGCCTCCTTTTCGGTCTTCTTCTTTGGCGCCTTATACGGCGCCCGGACCAGCATCTTTATTAGAAGTGGGCCAGCCGGTTCTTCTGGCAGAGGGGTTGGATAGTAGATCCGCCCCGCCTTCTTCGCCCAGCCCTAGGACAATGATAGGAAACACGTTACGTATTTTCCTGAGGATGTACGGATAGAACACCTGAGTTGTCAAACATTCAGTTGCTTACTGAACTTGCGGGGCGGGACAGTTGGTACCCACGGTCCTCGGTGGAGTCCGGCCACGGTTTGCCGGACTTGAAAAGCGCCTTCCAGATGTCCTTGTGCGTAGAGCCAAAGAGCTCTAGCAGGGTCTGGTGCTTGGCCGGGTCGAACTCCCATAGATTGCAAGCTTGGTGTTGACATGGTAGAATCCGGCGAACCAACATCACCTGGACTACATTGACGAGCTTGACGCTCTTGTCTTCCATGTCTTGAACACGCGTATGGAGCTCTGATAGCTCGTCAGACGAAGACCAGTTCAGGCCCTTCTTGTGCCAGGACGTAAGTCGTAGGGGGGCACCGGATCTGAACTCCGAAACGGCGGTCCAATCCTTGCCATGCGGCTCGGTGATGTAGAACCACTGATGCTGCCACTCCTTGATGGAATCATTGAAAGTCCCGGTCGGCCATGTGACTTTGGGAATCTTTCTCACCATGTCACCTCCGCATTCGGCATGACCGCCTCTCACTACCTTGGGCTTTACATTAAAAACCTTTATCCATAAGCCGAAATGCGGCAGGATGTGGAGAAAGGCCTCGCACACGGCTATGAATGTCGAGATGTTGAGGAAGGAATTTGGGGATAGATCATGGAAATCAATCCCGTAGTAGTACATGATGTCGCAAACAAATGGGTGGAGGGGAAACCCTAGCCCGCGGACAAAGTGAGGGAGAAATACCACCCTCTCGTGGGGTTCCGGGGTGGGGACGATTTGTCCCGTCGTTGGAAGACGGTGGCTAATTCTCTTG